>NW_026781814.1:0-174921 GCF_030144855.1 Hypanus sabinus
AGGAGCTAATGAAAATTAAGTCAAGTCTGGTCTATTGTCATTTCGACAATAAGCTGCTGATACAGTACACAGTGAAAACGAAACAACGTTCCTCCAGGACCAAGGTGCTACATGAAACAACACAAAACTACACTAGACTATGTGAGACAGCACAAGGCTACACTAGACTACGTAAAACAACATTAAACTGCACTAGATTACAGACCTGCACAGGATTAAAGTGCACAAAACAGCGCAGGACAGTACAATAATTATAAACAAAACAATAGGCACAGTAGAGGACAAATTACAATATAATAATAAATGATGTAGATGTCAGTCTAGACTCTGGGGTTCCTGGTCTGCAGGGATCTGTCTCCTATCTTTCCCCACCCTATCTGGTTCCATCTCCCCCACCCTCACCCAACCTCACCTGCTTCCACGTCTCATCTACCAGAGCCTGTCTCACCACCTGCCCACTCTTTATACCTGCCATCTCCCCTTTCCATTCTCAGTCCTGATGTGGGCTCTCTTTGCCCCCTACTCAGCGGCTGCTCAACATGCTGATCCTGGAGCAGTGCGCTTGTAGCATCTGCATCCAGAAACACAGAAACCTGGTAGAAATATCCAGCTTGAACCAACCCAGTCCAAAGCTACAGAGTGATGGGTGAGGACACCAGCACAGCAGAAGGGAGAGCAAAGCACCTCACAAGGAAAGGAGATGCTGTCCGATTAGAGAGCTGGTCTTATGAGGATAGAGTGAGTGAGCGAGGGCTTTTCTCTTTGGAGCAAAGGAAGAGGAAAGGCAACTTGATAAGAGGCCCTGACAGAGTGGGTGGCCAGGCCTTTGCCCTGGCACTGCAAGGGCATTTTACCGTGAGTGGAGGAGTTTATGAAAGGTACGTTTATTATACCCAGTGTGCTAAGTGCACGAAGCACACTGTTGGGGAAGGTGGTGGGCACTTTTAAAAGTCACTCAGATAGGGACGTGGATGAATGGAAAACAGGGTTATGTGCTGTTGAGGATGGAAGAGTGAGATTGATCAAATCCAGTCATATAAGAGGATCTGTTGTACTGTTCTAGTGTAAGTGGGTGAACCTGCTTGCGTCTGTGTGAGTTATTGCAAAATCAGACTCCAGCATGGTGGTCAGAAGCTGAGAACGAAGCTGATGTCTTAAATAAAGACCAGCTTTGCAGCCACTGTAAGGTTGCAGCTGGCTGTTGACGCCAGTTAATGGCTCCAGCAATCCGAACCCTCCCAGTCAGCTGAGTCCAGACCCCGGGACCATCACCGGAGCCGACAGGAACGCAGGAAGGCGGAGGGTAGGATATGCCTCGGGGAGGGTTGGAGAAAGGGTGAGGCGGTTTGACCCTCTGCAGGTTAGCTGCTTGTTTTCGGTGGAATTGATAGCTGAGACTCCCTAGAAGCCCAGCTGTCTCTTCTTGCAAAGACTGGCAGCTTTTCACTGACCCCGGAAAGGGGTTTTAAATACAAGGACCTCCCCCCACCCCTCACGACCTCCTCTCTGACGCTGTAAGGTGAGAAGCTGCAGGTTATGTCCAGGCAGGCAACACAGAGGGTCAGAAGCGGGACAGGAACAGCTGGACGATGCAAGGCTGGCGCTGATCTCATTTCACGCCACTCATCCCATGCAACTCACTTCCTTTCGTGAAGAGGGTGGCGGGTCTGTGGAACCAGAGAAAGCTGCGGAGGCAGGTGCAATTACAATGGTTGAAGGAGTTTGGACAGCTACGTGGATAGGAAAGGTACGTGCCGGATAGGTGTGGCTGAGGTCAGCAACTTGGCCAGCATGCATGAGATGCGCTGAAGGGCCTGGGTGGTGTATAACTCTGTAGTGAGTAACTTGCCACGAAGCTTTTAAACACAGTGTGTTATCAGCCGTGTGAGAGGGTACTACCTCACTCTACTGTGCGCTCCAAACTCCGAAACCACTGAGCCTGCTAGGATTGGGAGGGAGAGGTGCTGATGGGGTAGGAGGGCAGGAAACCCAAGAGCAAGCCCCCTCCTTCCACCGAGGAGCTGGGCATCACTCACTGATGTAACAACAACTGGAATGATCAAACTGGAGGTAGGAACTGAGGGAATGTGGAGAATTTTCAATAAAGGAAATAATCCCTGCATTGTGTGAGGAAGGGGCTTGCATGAATTTCAACTCTTTGTACAATTCCATATGGTTGACCCCTCCCAGGAATCTGCATTGTAACTAATCTGGGCATCAGGAGCGATTTGCGTGACATATGGTACAGAGGCATTTGGGCCAAAAATAGTCGGGGAATGCACAGGAGCATTCCGTGGGCCAGCCGGTGCACAACGGTGAGGCAGGCGCAATGCTGGGCGCCAGTGAGCAGCACGTAGACAGGCAGAGATGGAGGCCCACAGCCCGGCCCTGCTGCTCTGGAGCAGCCCCGTGCTGTTCCTACATCCCAAGCAAGGTACGAGACCCACACCTTCCTGACAGGGCTCTCTCAGTCCCACAGTGAACTGGTGAAGCTGCTGGAGGGGGCACGAGCACTGAGGGGACGGGGTTAATGGTGAGGAGTGGAGGAGATGAGGGCATAGTGGGGCAGATCCCGAGGTGAGTGAGTGAATCTGAGAGTGTGAGCATGTGGTTGTGACTGCGGTTGTGAGTGTGACTGAATGAGATGATACGAGTGTGTGACTAGGTTAGTGCATATTTTGTGCACACAAGCATGGAGTGTGTGTGTGAGTGGTTGTGTATATATTTATAGAAATTAGTATTTCTTGGAATGTATCCGTATGTGATTAAGTATGTTCATGTTTGTATGTGTGCTCATTTGTGTCTCCGTGTAGGTGTATCTGCTGGCGTATGTGTCTGTGTAGGTTTATCTGAGGGTGTCTGTGTGGGTTTATCTGAGGGTGTCTGTGCGGGTTTATCTGAGGGAGCCTGTGGGTTTTTCTGAGGGTGTCTGTGTAGGTTTATCTGAGGTGTCTGTGTGGGTTTATCCGAGGGTGTGTGTGTGGGTTTATCTGAGGGTGGGTGTGGGTTTATCTGAGGGTGTCTGTGTGGGTTTATCTGAGGGTGTCTGTGTGGGTTTATCTGAGGGTGTCTGTGTAGGTTTATCTGAGGGTGTGTGTGTGGGTTTATCTGAAGGTGTCTGTGTAGGTTTATCTGAGGGTGTCTGTGTGGGTTTATCTGAGGGTGTGTGTGTAGGTTTATCTGAGGTTGTCTGTGTGGGTTCATCTGAGGGTCTCTGTGTGGGTTTATCTGAGGTGTCTGTGTGGGTTTATCTGAGGGTGTGTGTGTGGGTTTATCTGAGGGTGTGTGTGGGTTTATCTGAGGGTGTCTGTGTAGGTTTATCTGAGGGTGTGTGTGTAGGTTTATCTGAGGGTGTCTGTGTGGGTTTATCTGAGGGTGTCTGTGTAGCTTTATCTGAGGGTGTGTGTGCAGGTCTATCTGAGGGTGTCTGTGTGGGTTTATCTGAGGGTGTCTGTGTAGGTTTATCTGAGGGTGTCTGTGTGGGTTTATCTGAGGGTGTCTGTGTAGGTTTATATGAGGGTGTCTGTGTGGGTTTATCTGAGGGTGTCTGTATGGGTTTATCTGAGGGTGTCTGTGTAGGTTTATCTGAGGGTGTCTGTGTGGGTTTATCTGAGCGTGTCTGTGTGGGTTTATCTGAGGGTGTCTGTGTAGGTTTATCTGAGGGTGTCTGTCTAGGTTTATCTGAGGTGTCTGTGTAGGTTTACCTGAGGGTGTCTGTGTGGGTTTATCTGAGCGTGTCTGTGTGGGTTTATCTGAGGGTGTCTGAGGGTTTATATGAGGGTGTCTGTGTAGGTTTATCTGAGGGTGTCTGTGTGGGTTTATCTGAGGGTGTCTGTAGGTTTATCTGAGGGTGTGCGTGTGGGTTTATCTGAGGGTGTCTGTGTCGGTTTATCTGAGGGTGTCTGTGTGGGTTTATCTGTGGGTGTCTGTGTGGGTTTATCTGAAGGTGTGTGTGTGGGTTTATCTGAGGGTGTGTGTGTCGGTTTATCTGAGGGTGTCTGTGTCGGTTTATCTGAGGGTGTCTGTGTGGGTTTATCTGAAGGTGTCTGTGTGGGTTTATCTGAGGGTGTCTGTGTGGGTTTATCTGAGGGTGTCTGTGTCGGTTTATCTGAGGGTATCTGTGTGGGTTTATCTAAGGGTGTGTGGCTTTATCTGAGGGTGTCTGTGTGGCTTTATCTGAGGGTGTCTGTGTGGGTTTATCTGAGGGTGTCTGTGTGGGTTTATCTGAGGGTGTCTGTGTGGGTTTATCTGAGGGTGTGTGTCTAGGTTTATCTGAGAGTGTCTGTGTAGGTTTATCTGAGAGTGTCTGTGTGGGTTTATCTGAGGGTGTCTGTGTGGGTTTATCTCAGGGTGTGTGTGTGGGTTTATCTGAGGGTGTCTGTGTGGGTTTATCTGAAGGTGTCTGTGTGGGTTTATCTGAGGGTGTGTGTCTAGGTTTATCTGAGAGTGTCTGTGTAGGTTTATCTGAGAGTGTCTGTATGGGTTTATCTGAGGGTGTCTGTGTGGGTTTATCTCAGGGTGTGTGTGTGGGTTTATCTGAGGGTGTCTGTGTGGGTTTATCTGAGGGTGTGTGTCTAGGTTTATCTGAGAGTGTCTGTGTAGGTTTATCTGAGAGTGTCTGTGTGGGTTTATCTGTGGGTGTCTGTGCGGGTTTATCTGAAGGTGTGTGTGTCGGTTTATCTGAGGGTGTCTGTGTCGGTTTATCTGAGGGTGTCTGTGTGGGTTTATCTGAAGGTGTCTGTGTGGGTTTATCTGAGGGTGTCTGTGTGGGTTTATCTGAGGGTGTGTGTGTGGGTTTATCTGAGGGTGTCTGTGTGGGTTTATCTGAGGGTGTGTGTGTAGGTTTATCTGAGGGTGTCTGTGTGGGTTTATCTGAGGGTGTCTGTGTGGGTTTATCTCAGGGTGTGTGTGTGGGTTTATCTGAGGGTGTCTGTGTCGGTTTATCTGAGGGTATCTGTGTGGGTTTATCTAAGGGTGTGTGGCTTTATCTGAGGGTGTCAGTGTGGGTTTATCTGAGGGTGTCTGTGTGGCTTTATCTGAGGGTGTCTGTGTGGGTTTATCTGAGGGTGTCTGTGTGGGTTTATCTGAGGGTGTGTGTCTAGGTTTATCTGAGAGTGTCTGTGTAGGTTTATCTGAGAGTGTCTGTGTGGGTTTATCTGAGGGTGTCTGTGTGGGTTTATCTCAGGGTGTGTGTGTGGGTTTATCTGAGGGTGTCTGTGTGGGTTTATCTGAGGGTGTGTGTCTAGGTTTATCTGAGAGTGTCTGTGTAGGTTTATCTGAGAGTGTCTGTGTGGGTTTATCTGAGGGTGTCTGTGTGGGTTTATCTGAGGGTGTCTGTGTGGGTTTATCTCAGGGTGTGTGTGTGGGTTTATCTGAGGGTGTCTGTGTGGGTTTATCTGAGGGTGTCTGTGTAGGTTCATCTGAGGTTGTGTGTGCAGGTTTATCTGAGGGTGCGTGTGAGTTTAACTGAGGGTGTCTGTGTGGGTTTATCTGAGTGTGTCTGTGTGGGTTTATCTGAGGGTGTCTGTGTAGGTTTATCTGAGGATGTCTGTGTAGGTTTATCTGAGGGTGTGTGTGTGGGTTTATCTGAGGTTGTGTGTGTGGGTTTATCTGAGGGTGTCTGTGTAGGTTTATCTGAGGGTGTGTGTGTAGGTTTATCTGAGGGTGTCTGTGTAGGTTTATCTGAGGGTGTCTGTGTGGGTTTATCTGAGGTGTCTGTGTGCGTTTATCTGAGGGAGCGTCTGGGTTTATCTGAGGGTGTCTGTGTGGGTTTATCTGAGGGTCTCTGTGTACGTTTATCTGAGGGTGCGTGTGGGTTTATCTGAGGGTGTCTGCGTAGGTTTATCTGAGTGTGCGTGTGGGTTTAACTGAGGGAGTCTGTATGGGTTTATCTGAGGGTGTCTGTGTAGGTTTATCTGAGGGTGTCTGTGTAGGTTTATCTGAGGGTGCGTTTGGGTTTAACTGAGGGTGTCTGTGTAGGTTTATCTGAGGTTGTCTGTGTGGGTGTATCTGATTTTGTCTGTCTAGGTTTATCTGAGGGTTTGTCTGTGTGGTTTTATCTGAGGGTTTGTCTGTGTAGGTTTATATGAGGGTGTGTGAGTGCGTTTATCTGAGGGTGTCTCTGTAGGTTTATCTGAAGGTGTCTGTGTGGGTTTATCTGAGGGTGTGTGTGTGGGTTTATCTGAGGGTGTCTGTGTGGGTTTATCTGAGGGTGTCTGTGCGGGTTTATCTGAGGGAGCCTGTGGGTTTTTCTGAGGGTGTCTGTGTAGGTTTATCTGAGGTGTCTGTGTGGGTTTATCTGAGGGTGTCTGTGTGGGTTTATCTGAGGGTGTCTGTGTAGGTTTATCTGAGGGTGTGTGTGTGGGTTTATCTGAAGGTGTCTGTGTAGGTTTATCTGAGGGTGTCTGTGTGGGTTTATCTGAGGGTGTGTGTGTAGGTTTATCTGAGGTTGTCTGTGTGGGTTCATCTGAGGGTCTCTGTGTGGGTTTATCTGAGGTGTCTGTGTGGGTTTATCTGAGGGTGTGTGTGTGGGTTTATCTGAGGGTGTGTGTGGGTTTATCTGAGGGTGTCTGTGTAGGTTTATCTGAGGGTGTGTGTGTAGGTTTATCTGAGGGTGTCTGTGTGGGTTTATCTGAGGGTGTCTGTGTAGCTTTATCTGAGGGTGTGTGTGCAGGTCTATCTGAGGGTGTCTGTGTGGGTTTATCTGAGGGTGTCTGTGTAGGTTTATCTGAGGGTGTCTGTGTGGGTTTATCTGAGGGTGTCTGTGTAGGTTTATATGAGGGTGTCTGTGTGGGTTTATCTGAGGGTGTCTGTATGGGTTTATCTGAGGGTGTCTGTGTAGGTTTATCTGAGGGTGTCTGTGTGGGTTTATCTGAGCGTGTCTGTGTGGGTTTATCTGAGGGTGTCTGTGTAGGTTTATCTGAGGGTGTCTGTCTAGGTTTATCTGAGGTGTCTGTGTAGGTTTACCTGAGGGTGTCTGTGTGGGTTTATCTGAGCGTGTCTGTGTGGGTTTATCTGAGGGTGTCTGAGGGTTTATATGAGGGTGTCTGTGTAGGTTTATCTGAGGGTGTCTGTGTGGGTTTATCTGAGGGTGTCTGTAGGTTTATCTGAGGGTGTGCGTGTGGGTTTATCTGAGGGTGTCTGTGTCGGTTTATCTGAGGGTGTCTGTGTGGGTTTATCTGTGGGTGTCTGTGTGGGTTTATCTGAAGGTGTGTGTGTGGGTTTATCTGAGGGTGTGTGTGTCGGTTTATCTGAGGGTGTCTGTGTCGGTTTATCTGAGGGTGTCTGTGTGGGTTTATCTGAAGGTGTCTGTGTGGGTTTATCTGAGGGTGTCTGTGTGGGTTTATCTGAGGGTGTCTGTGTCGGTTTATCTGAGGGTATCTGTGTGGGTTTATCTAAGGGTGTGTGGCTTTATCTGAGGGTGTCTGTGTGGCTTTATCTGAGGGTGTCTGTGTGGGTTTATCTGAGGGTGTCTGTGTGGGTTTATCTGAGGGTGTCTGTGTGGGTTTATCTGAGGGTGTGTGTCTAGGTTTATCTGAGAGTGTCTGTGTAGGTTTATCTGAGAGTGTCTGTGTGGGTTTATCTGAGGGTGTCTGTGTGGGTTTATCTCAGGGTGTGTGTGTGGGTTTATCTGAGGGTGTCTGTGTGGGTTTATCTGAAGGTGTCTGTGTGGGTTTATCTGAGGGTGTGTGTCTAGGTTTATCTGAGAGTGTCTGTGTAGGTTTATCTGAGAGTGTCTGTATGGGTTTATCTGAGGGTGTCTGTGTGGGTTTATCTCAGGGTGTGTGTGTGGGTTTATCTGAGGGTGTCTGTGTGGGTTTATCTGAGGGTGTGTGTCTAGGTTTATCTGAGAGTGTCTGTGTAGGTTTATCTGAGAGTGTCTGTGTGGGTTTATCTGTGGGTGTCTGTGCGGGTTTATCTGAAGGTGTGTGTGTCGGTTTATCTGAGGGTGTCTGTGTCGGTTTATCTGAGGGTGTCTGTGTGGGTTTATCTGAAGGTGTCTGTGTGGGTTTATCTGAGGGTGTCTGTGTGGGTTTATCTGAGGGTGTGTGTGTGGGTTTATCTGAGGGTGTCTGTGTGGGTTTATCTGAGGGTGTGTGTGTAGGTTTATCTGAGGGTGTCTGTGTGGGTTTATCTGAGGGTGTCTGTGTGGGTTTATCTCAGGGTGTGTGTGTGGGTTTATCTGAGGGTGTCTGTGTCGGTTTATCTGAGGGTATCTGTGTGGGTTTATCTAAGGGTGTGTGGCTTTATCTGAGGGTGTCAGTGTGGGTTTATCTGAGGGTGTCTGTGTGGCTTTATCTGAGGGTGTCTGTGTGGGTTTATCTGAGGGTGTCTGTGTGGGTTTATCTGAGGGTGTGTGTCTAGGTTTATCTGAGAGTGTCTGTGTAGGTTTATCTGAGAGTGTCTGTGTGGGTTTATCTGAGGGTGTCTGTGTGGGTTTATCTCAGGGTGTGTGTGTGGGTTTATCTGAGGGTGTCTGTGTGGGTTTATCTGAGGGTGTGTGTCTAGGTTTATCTGAGAGTGTCTGTGTAGGTTTATCTGAGAGTGTCTGTGTGGGTTTATCTGAGGGTGTCTGTGTGGGTTTATCTCAGGGTGTGTGTGTGGGTTTATCTGAGGGTGTCTGTGTGGGTTTATCTGAGGGTGTCTGTGTAGGTTCATCTGAGGTTGTGTGTGCAGGTTTATCTGAGGGTGCGTGTGAGTTTAACTGAGGGTGTCTGTGTGGGTTTATCTGAGTGTGTCTGTGTGGGTTTATCTGAGGGTGTCTGTGTAGGTTTATCTGAGGATGTCTGTGTAGGTTTATCTGAGGGTGTGTGTGTGGGTTTATCTGAGGTTGTGTGTGTGGGTTTATCTGAGGGTGTCTGTGTAGGTTTATCTGAGGGTGTGTGTGTAGGTTTATCTGAGGGTGTCTGTGTAGGTTTATCTGAGGGTGTCTGTGTGGGTTTATCTGAGGTGTCTGTGTGCGTTTATCTGAGGGAGCGTCTGGGTTTATCTGAGGGTGTCTGTGTGGGTTTATCTGAGGGTCTCTGTGTACGTTTATCTGAGGGTGCGTGTGGGTTTATCTGAGGGTGTCTGCGTAGGTTTATCTGAGTGTGCGTGTGGGTTTAACTGAGGGAGTCTGTATGGGTTTATCTGAGGGTGTCTGTGTAGGTTTATCTGAGGGTGTCTGTGTAGGTTTATCTGAGGGTGCGTTTGGGTTTAACTGAGGGTGTCTGTGTAGGTTTATCTGAGGTTGTCTGTGTGGGTGTATCTGATTTTGTCTGTCTAGGTTTATCTGAGGGTTTGTCTGTGTGGTTTTATCTGAGGGTTTGTCTGTGTAGGTTTATATGAGGGTGTGTGAGTGCGTTTATCTGAGGGTGTCTCTGTAGGTTTATCTGAAGGTGTCTGTGTGGGTTTATCTGAGGGTGTGTGTGTGGGTTTATCTGAGGGTGTCTGTGTGGGTTTATCTGAGGGTGTGTGTCTAGGCTTATCTGAGAGTGTCTGTGTAGGTTTATCTGAAGGTGTCTGTGTAGGTTTATCTGAGGGTGTCTGTGTGGGTTTATCTGAGGGTGTCTGTAGGTTTATCTGAGGGTGTGCGTGTGGGTTTATCTGAGGGTGTGTGTGTCGGTTTATCTGAGGGTGTCTGTGTGGGTTTATCTGTGGGTGTCTGTGCGGGTTTATCTGAAGGTGTGTGTGTCGGTTTATCTGAGGGTGTCTGTGTCGGTTTATCTGAGGGTGTCTGTGTGGGTTTATCTGAGGGTGTGTGTGTGGGTTTATCTCAGGGTGTCTGTGTGGGTTTATCTGAGGGTGTGTGTGTAGGTTTATCTGAGGGTGTCTGTGTGGGTTTATCTGAGGGTGTCTGTGTGGGTTTATCTCAGGGTGTGTGTGTGGGTTTATCTGAGGGTGTCTGTGTCGGTTTATCTGAGGGTATCTGTGTGGGTTTATCTAAGGGTGTGTGGCTTTATCTGAGGGTGTCAGTGTGGGTTTATCTGAGGGTGTCTGTGTGGCTTTATCTGAGGGTGTCTGTGTGGGTTTATCTGAGGGTGTCTGTGTCGGTTTATCTGAGGGTATCTGTGTGGGTTTATCTAAGGGTGTGTGGCTTTATCTGAGGGTGTCTGTGTGGGTTTATCTGAGGGTGTCTGTGTGGGTTTATCTGAGGGTGTGTGTCTAGGTTTATCTGAGAGTGTCTGTGTAGGTTTATATGAGAGTGTCTGTGTGGGTTTATCTGAGGGTGTCTGTGTGGGTTTATCTGAGGGTGTCTGTGTGGGTTTATCTCAGGGTGTGTGTGTGAGTTTATCTGAGGGTGTCTGTGTGGGTTTATCTGAGGGTGTGTGTCTAGGTTTATCTGAGAGTGTCTGTGTAGGTTTATCTGAGAGTGTCTGTGTGGGTTTATCTGAGGGTGTCTGTGTGGGTTTATCTGAGTGTGTCTGTGTGGGTTTATCTGAGGGTGTGTGTAGGTTTATCTGAGTGTGTCTGTGTAGGTTTATCTGAGGATGTCTGTGTAGGTTTATCTGAGGGTGTGTGTGTGGGTTTATCTGAGGTTGTGTGTGTGGGTTTATCTGAGGGTGTCTGTGTAGGTTTATCTGAGGGTGTGTGTGTAGGTTTATCTGAGGGTGTCTGTGTAGGTTTATCTGAGGGTGTCTGTGTGGGTTTATCTGAGGTGTCTGTGTGCGTTTATCTGAGGGAGCATCTGGGTTTATCTGAGGGTGTCTGTGTGGGTTTATCTGAGGGTCTCTGTGTACGTTTATCTGAGGGTGCGTGTGGGTTTATCTGAGGGTGTCTGCGTAGGATTATCTGAGTGTGCGTGTGGGTTTAACTGAGGGAGTCTGTATGGGTTTATCTGAGGGTGTCTGTGTAGGTTTATCTGAGGGTGTCTGTGTAGGTTTATCTGAGGGTGCGTTTGGGTTTAACTGAGGGTGTCTGTGTAGGTTTATCTGAGGTTGTCTGTGTGGGTGTATCTGATTTTGTCTGTCTAGGTTTATCTGAGGGTTTGTCTGTGTGGTTTTATCTGAGGGTTTGTCTGTGTAGGTTTATATGAGGGTGTGTGAGTGCGTTTATCTGAGGGTGTCTCTGTAGGTTTATCTGAAGGTGTCTGTGTGGGTTTATCTGAGGGTGTCTGTGTGGGTTTATCTCAGAGTGTCTGTGTGGGTTTATCTAAGGGTGTCTGTGTAGGTTTATCTGAGGGTGTCTGTGTGGGTTTATCTCAGAGTGTCTGTGTGGGTTTATCTGAGGGTGTGTGTGTGTTTATCTGAGGGTGTCTGTGTAGGTTTATGTGAGGGTGTGTGTGTAGGTTTATCTGACGGTGTCGGTGTGGGTTTATCTGAGGGTGTGTGTGTGTGTTTATCTGACGGTGTCTGTGTGGGTTTATCCGAGGGTGTGTGTGTGGGTTTATCTGAGGGTGTCTGTGTAGGTTTATCTGAGGGTGTGTGTGTAGGTTTATCTGAGGGTGCGTGTGGGTTTATCTGAGGGTGTCTGTGTAGGTTTATCTGAGGGTATGTGTGTGGGTTTATCTGAGAGTGTGTGTAGGTTTATCTGAGGGTGTGTGTGTGGGTTTATCTGAGGGTGTGTGTAGGTTTATCTGAGGGTGTGTGCAGGTTTATCTGAGGGTGTCTGTGTAGGTTTATATGATGGTGTGTGTGTGGGTTTATCTGAGAGTGTGTGTAGGTTTATCTGAGGGTGTGTGTGTGGGTTTATCTGAGGGTGTGTGTAGGTTTATCTGAGGGTGTGTGCGGGTTTATCTGAGGGTGTCTGTGTAGGTTTATCTGAGGGTGTCTGTGTGGGTTTATCTGAGCGTGTCTGTGTGGGTTTATCTGAGGGTGTCTGTGTAGGTTTATCTGAGGGTGTCTGTGTGGGTTTATCTGAGGGTGTCTGTCTAGGTTTATCTGAGGTGTCTGTGTAGGTTTATCTGAGGGTATCTGTGTAGGTTTATCTGAGGGTGTCTGTGTGGGTTTATCTGAACGTGTCTGTGTGGGTTTATCTGAGGGTGTCTGAGGGTTTATATGAGGGTGTCTGTGTAGGTTTATCTGAGGGTGTCTGTGTGGGTTTATCTGAGGGTGCGTGTGGGTTTATCTGAGGATCTCTGTGTGGGTTTATCTGAGGGTGTCTGTATGGGTTTATCTGAGGGTGTGTGTGTGGGTTTATCTGAGGGTGTGCGTGTGGGTTTATCTGAGGGTGTGTGTGTCGGTTTATCTGAGGGTGTCTGTGTGGGTTTATCTGAGGGTGTCTGTGTGGGTTTATCTGAAGGTGTCTGTGTGGGTTTATCTGAGGGTGTCTGTGTGGGTTTATCTGAGGGTGTGTGTGTGGGTTTATCTGAGGGTGTCTGTGTGGGTTTATCTGAGGGTGTCTGTGTAGGTTTATCTGAGGGTGTCTGTGTGGGTTTATCTGAGGGTGTCTGTGTAGGTTTATCTGAGGGTGTCTGTGTGGGTTTATCTGAGGGTATCTGTGTGGGTTTATCTCAGGGTGTGCGTGTGGGTTTATCTGAGGGTGTCTGTGTCGGTTTATCTGAGGGTATCTGTGTGGGTTTATCTAAGGGTGTGTGGCTTTATCTGAGGGTGTCTGTGTGGGTTTATCTGAGGGTATCTGTGTGGGTTTATCTGAGGGTGTGTGTGTAGGTTTATCTGAGGGTGTCTGTGTAGGTTTATCTGAGGGTGCGTTTGGGTTTAACTGAGGGTGTCTGTGTAGGTTTATCTGAGGTTGTCTGTGTGGGTGTATCTGATTTTGTCTGTCTAGGTTTATCTGAGGGTTTGTCTGTGTGGTTTTATCTGAGGGTGTCTGTGGGGGTTTATCTGTGGGTGTCTGTCTAGGTTTATCTGAGAGTGTCTGTGTAGGTTTATATGAGGGTGTGTGAGTGCGTTTATCTGAGGGTGTCTCTGTAGGTTTATCTGAAGGTGTCTGTGTGGGTTTATCTGAGGGTGTCTGTGTGGGTTTATCTCAGAGTGTCTGTGTGGGTTTATCTGAGGGTGTCTGTGTAGGTTTATCTGAGGGTGTCTGTGTGGGTTTATCTCAGAGTGTCTGTGTGGGTTTATCTGAGGGTGTCTGTGTGGGTTTATCTGAGGGTGTCTGTGGGTTTTTCTGAGTGTGTGTGTGGGTTTATCTGAGGGTGTCTGTGGGTTTATCTGAGGGTGTCTGTGTAGGTTTATGTGAGGGTGTGTGTGTAGGTTTATCTGACGGTGTCGGTGTGGGTTTATCTGAGGGTGTGTGTGTGTGTTTATCTGACGGTGTCTGTGTGGGTTTATCCGAGGGTGTGTGTGTGGGTTTATCTGAGGGTGTCTGTGTACGTTTATCTGAGGGTGTGTGTGTAGGTTTATCTGAGGGTGCGTGTGGGTTTTTCTGAGGGTGTCTGTGTGGGTTTATCTGAGGGTGTCTGTGTGGGTTTATCTGAAGGTGTGTGTGTCGGTTTATCTGAGGGTGTCTCTGTCGGTTTATCTGAGGGTGTCTGTGTGGGTTTATCTGAAGGTGTCTGTGTGGGTTTATCTGAGGGTGTGTGTGTGGGTTTATCTGAGGGTGTCTGTGTGGGTTTATCTGAGGGTGTGTGTGGGTTTATCTGAGGGTGTCTGTGTAGGTTTATCTGAGGGTGTCTGTGTGGGTTTATCTGAGAGTGTCTGTGTAGGTTTATCTGAGAGTGTCTGTGTGGGTTTATCTGAGGGTGTCTGTGTGGGTTTATCTGAGGGTGTCTGTGTGGGTTTATCTCAGGGTGTGTGTGTGGGTTTATCTGAGGGTGTCTGTGTGGGTTTATCTGAGGGTGTCTGTGTAGGTTCATCTGAGGTTGTGTGTGCAGGTTTATCTGAGGGTGCGAGTGAGTTTAACTGAGGGTGTCTGTGTGGGTTTATCTGAGTGTGTCTGTGTGGGTTTATCTGAGGGTGTGTGTAGGTTTATCTGAGGGTGTCTGTGTAGGTTTATCTGAGGATGTCTGTGTAGGTTTATCTGAGGGTGTGTGTGTGGGTTTATCTGAGGTTGTGTGTATGGGTTTATCTGAGGGTGTCTGTGTAGGTTTATCTGAGGGTGTGTGTGTAGGTTTATCTGAGTGTGTCTGTGTAGGTTTATCTGAGGGTGTCTGTGTGGGTTTATCTGAGGTGTCTGTGTGCGTTTATCTGAGGGAGCGTGTGGGTTTATCTGAGGGTGTCTGTGTGGGTTTATCTGAGGGTCTCTGTGTACGTTTATCTGAGGGTGCGTGTGGGTTTATCTGAGGGTGTCTGCGTAGGTTTATCTGAGTGTGCGTGTGGGTTTAACTGAGGGAGTCTGTATGGGTTTATCTGAGGGTGTCTGTGTAGGTTTATCTGAGGGTGTCTGTGTAGGTTTATCTGAGGGTGCGTTTGGGTTTAACTGAGGGTGTCTGTGTAGGTTTATCTGACGTTGTCTGTGTGGGTGTATCTGATTTTGTCTCTCTAGGTTTATCTGAGGGTTTGTCTGTGTGGTTTTATCTGAGGGTGTCTGTGGGGGTTTATCTGAGGGTGTCTGTCTAGGTTTATCTGAGAGTGTCTGTGTAGGTTTATATGAGGGTGTGTGAGTGCGTTTATCTGAGGGTGTCTCTGTAGGTTTATCTGAAGGTGTCTGTGTGGGTTTATCTGAGGGTGTCTGTGTGGGTTTATCTCAGAATGTCTGTGTGGGTTTATCTGAGGGTGTCTGTGTAGGTTTATCTGAGGGTGTCTGTGTGGGTTTATCTCAGAGTGTCTGTGTGGGTTTATCTGAGGGTGTCTGTGTGGGTTTATCTGAGGGTGTCTGTGGGTTTTTCTGAGTGTGTGTGTGGGTTTATCTGAGGGTGTCTGTGGGTTTATCTGAGGGTGTTTGTGTAGGTTTATCTGAAGGTGTGTGTGGGTTTATCTGAGGGTGTCTGTGTAGGTTTATGTGAGGGTGTGTGTGTAGGTTTATCTGACGGTGTCGGTGTGGGTTTATCCGAGGGTGTGTGTGTGTGTTTATCTGACGGTGTCTGTGTGGGTTTATCCGAGGGTGTGTGTGTGGGTTTATCTGAGGGTGTCTGTGTAGGTTTATCTGAGGATGTGTGTGTAGGTTTATCTGAGGGTGCGTGTGGGTTTATCTGAGGGTGTCTGTGTAGGTTTATCTGAGGGTGTGTGTGTAGGTTTATCTGAGGGTGCGTGTGGGTTTATCTGAGGGTGTCTGTGTAGGTTTATCTGAGGGTGTGTGTGTAGGTTTATCTGAGGGTGTCTGTGTGGGTGTATCTGAGGGTGTGTGTGTGGGTTTATCTGTGGGTGTCTGTGTAGGTTTATCTGAGGGTGTGTGTGTGGGTTTATCTGAGAGTGTGTGTACGTTTATCTGAGGGTGTGTGTGTGGGTTTATCTGAGGGTGTGTGTAGGTTTATCTGAGGGTGTGTGCGGGTTTATCTGAGGGTGTCTGTGTAGGTTTATATGATGGTGTGTGTGTGGGTTTATCTGAGAGTGTGTGTAGGTTTATCTGAGGGTGTGGGTGTGGGTTTATCTGAGGGTGCGTGTGGGTTTATCTGAGGGTGTCTGTGTGGGTTTATCTGAGGGTGTGTGTGTGGGTTTATCTGAGGGTGTCTGTGTGGGTTTATCTGAGGGTGTCTGTGTAGATTCATCTGAGAGTGTCTGTGTAGGTTTATCTGAGGGTGTCTGTCTAGGTTTATCTGAGTGTCTGTGTGGGTTTATCTGAGGGTGTCTGTGTGGGTTTATCTGAGAGTGTCTGTGTAGGTTTATCTGAGGGTGTCTGTCTAGGTTTATCTGAGTGTCTGTGTAGGTTTATCTGAGGGTGTCTGCGGGTTTATCTGAGGGTGTCTGTGCGGGTTTATCTGAGGGTGTCTGTGTGGGTTTATCTGAGGGTGTCTGTATGGGTTTATCTGAGGGTGTGTGTGTGGGTTTATCTGAGGGTGTGTGTGTAGGTTTATCTGAGGGTGTGTGTGTAGGTTTATCTGAGGGTGCGTGTGGGTTTATCTGAGGGTGTCTGTAGGTTTATCTGAGGGTGTGTGTGTAGGTTTATCTGAGGGTGTCTGTGCGGGTTTATCTGAGGGTGTCTGTGTGGGTTTATCTGAGGGTGTGTGTGTGGGTTTATCTGAGGGTGTCTGTGTAGTTTTATCTGAGGGTGTGTGTGTAGGTTTATCTGAGGGTGTCTGTGTGGGTTTATCTGAGGGTGTCTGTATGGGTTTATCTGTGGGTGTGTGTGTGGGTTTATCTGAGGGTGTCTGTAGGTTTATCTGAGGGTGTGTGTGTAGGTTTATCTGAGGATGTCTGTGTAGGTTTATCTGAGGGTATGTGTGGGTTTATCTGAGGGTGTCTGTGTAGGTTTATCTGAGGGTGTCTGTGGGTTTATCTGAGGGTGTCTGTGTAGGTTTATCTGAGGGTGTCTGTGTAGGTTTATCTGAGGGTGTCTGCGGGTTTATCTGAGGGTGTGTGTAGGTTTATCTGAGGGTGTGTGTGTGGGTTTATCTGAGGGTGTCTGTGTGGGTTTATCTGAGGGTGTCTGTGTAGGTTTATCTGAGGGTGTCTGTGGGTTTATCTGAGGGTGTCTGTGTAGGTTTATCTGAGGGTGTCTGTGTAGGTTTATCTGAGTGTGTCTGTGTAGGTTTATCTGAGGGTGTCTGCGGGTTTATCTGAGGGTGTGTGTAGGTTTATCTGAGGGTGTGTGTGTGGGTTTATCTGAGGGTGTCTGTGTGGGTTTATCTGAGGGTGTCTGTGTAGGTTTATCTGAAGGTGCGTGTGAGTTTAACTGAGGGTGTCTGTGTGGGTTTATCTGAGGGTGTGTGTGTGGGTTTATCTGAGGGTGTCTGTAGGTATATCTGAGGGTGTGTGTGTAGGTTTATCTGAGGTTGTCTGTGTGGGTTTATCTGAGGGTTTCTGTGTAGGTTTATCTGAGGGTGTCTGTGTGGGTTTATCTGAGGTGTCTGTGTGGTTTTATCTGAGGGTGTCTGTCTAGGTTTATCTGAGGGTGTGTGTGTAGTTTTATCTGAGGGTGCGTGTGGGTTTATCTGAGGGTGTCTGTGTGGGTGTATCTGAGGGTGTGTGTGTGGGTTTATCTGTGGGTGTCTGTGTAGGTTTATCTGAGGGTGTGTGTGTGGGTTTATCTGAGAGTGTGTGTACGTTTATCTGAGGGTGTGTGTGTGGGTTTATCTGAGGGTGTGTGTAGGTTTATCTGAGGTTGTGTGCGGGTTTATCTGAGGGTGTCTGTGTAGGTTTATATGATGGTGTGTGTGTGGGTTTATCTGAGAGTGTGTGTAGGTTTATCTGAGGGTGCGTGTAGGTTTATCTGAGGGTGCGTGTGGGTTTATCTGAGGGTGTGTGTAGGTTTATCTGAGGGTGCGTGTGGGTTTATCTGAGGGTGCGTGTGGGTTTATCTGAGGGTGTGTGTAGGTTTATCTGAGGGTGCGTGTGGGTTTATCTGAGGGTGCGTGTGGGTTTATCTGAGGGTGTGTGTAGGTTTATCTGAGGGTGTGGGTGTGGGTTTATCTGAGGGTGTGTGTGGGTTTATCTGAGAGTGTCTGTGTGGGTTTATCTGAGGGTGTCTGTGTGGGTTTATCTGAGAGTGTCTGTGTAGGTTTATCTGAGGGTGTCTGTGGGTTTATCTGAGGGTGTCTGTGTAGGTTCATCTGAGGGTGTCTGTGTGGGTTTATCTGAGGGTGTGTGTGGGTTTATCTGAGGGTGTCTGTGTAGGTTCATCTGAGGGTGTCTGTGTGGGTTTATCTGAGGGTGTCTGTGTAGGTTCATCTGAGAGTGTCTGTGTAGGTTTATCTGAGGGTGTGTGTGGGTTTATCTGAGGGTGTCTGTGTAGGTTCATCTGAGGGTGTCTGTGGGTTTATCTGAGGGTGTCTGTCTAGGTTTATCTGAGTGTCTGTGTAGGTTTATCTGAGGGTGTCTGCGGGTTTATCTGAGGGTGTCTGTGTGGGTTTATCTGAGGGTGTCTGTGTGGGTTTATCTGAGAGTGTCTGTGTAGGTTTATCTGAGGGTGTCTGTGGGTTTATCTGAGGGTGTCTGTCTAGGTTTATCTGAGTGTCTGTGTAGGTTTATCTGAGGGTGTCTGCGGGTTTATCTGAGGGTGTCTGTGTGGGTTTATCTGAGGGTGTCTGTATGGGTTTATCTGAGGGTGTGTGTGTGGGTTTATCTGAGGGTGTCTGTAGGTTTATCTGAGGGTGTGTGTGTAGGTTTATCTGAGGGTGTCTGTGTGTGTTTATCTGAGGATGTCTGTGTAGGTTTATCTGAGGGTGTCTGTAGGTTTATCTGAGGGTGTGTGTGTAGGTTTATCTGAGGGTGTCTGTGTGGGTTTATCTGAGGGTGTCTGTGTGGGTTTATCTGAGGGTGTGTGTGTGGGTTTATCTGAGGGTGTCTGTGTAGGTTTATCTGAGGGTGTGTGTGTAGGTTTATCTGAGGGTGTCTGTGTGGGTTTATCTGAGGGTGTCTGTATGGGTTTATCTGTGGGTGTGTGTGTGGGTTTATCTGAGGGTGTCTGTGGGTTTATCTGAGGGTGTCTGTGTGGGTTTATCTGAGGGTGTGTGTGGGTTTATCTGAGGGTGTCTGTGTAGGTTTATCTGAGGGTGTCTGTGTGGGTTTATCTGAGAGTGTCTGTGTAGGTTTATCTGAGAGTGTCTGTGTGGGTTTATCTGAGGGTGTCTGTGTGGGTTTATCTGAGGGTGTCTGTGTGGGTTTATCTCAGGGTGTGTGTGTGGGTTTATCTGAGGGTGTCTGTGTGGGTTTATCTGAGGGTGTCTGTGTAGGTTCATCTGAGGTTGTGTGTGCAGGTTTATCTGAGGGTGCGAGTGAGTTTAACTGAGGGTGTCTGTGTGGGTTTATCTGAGTGTGTCTGTGTGGGTTTATCTGAGGGTGTGTGTAGGTTTATCTGAGGGTGTCTGTGTAGGTTTATCTGAGGATGTCTGTGTAGGTTTATCTGAGGGTGTGTGTGTGGGTTTATCTGAGGTTGTGTGTATGGGTTTATCTGAGGGTGTCTGTGTAGGTTTATCTGAGGGTGTGTGTGTAGGTTTATCTGAGTGTGTCTGTGTAGGTTTATCTGAGGGTGTCTGTGTGGGTTTATCTGAGGTGTCTGTGTGCGTTTATCTGAGGGAGCGTGTGGGTTTATCTGAGGGTGTCTGTGTGGGTTTATCTGAGGGTCTCTGTGTACGTTTATCTGAGGGTGCGTGTGGGTTTATCTGAGGGTGTCTGCGTAGGTTTATCTGAGTGTGCGTGTGGGTTTAACTGAGGGAGTCTGTATGGGTTTATCTGAGGGTGTCTGTGTAGGTTTATCTGAGGGTGTCTGTGTAGGTTTATCTGAGGGTGCGTTTGGGTTTAACTGAGGGTGTCTGTGTAGGTTTATCTGACGTTGTCTGTGTGGGTGTATCTGATTTTGTCTCTCTAGGTTTATCTGAGGGTTTGTCTGTGTGGTTTTATCTGAGGGTGTCTGTGGGGGTTTATCTGAGGGTGTCTGTCTAGGTTTATCTGAGAGTGTCTGTGTAGGTTTATATGAGGGTGTGTGAGTGCGTTTATCTGAGGGTGTCTCTGTAGGTTTATCTGAAGGTGTCTGTGTGGGTTTATCTGAGGGTGTCTGTGTGGGTTTATCTCAGAATGTCTGTGTGGGTTTATCTGAGGGTGTCTGTGTAGGTTTATCTGAGGGTGTCTGTGTGGGTTTATCTCAGAGTGTCTGTGTGGGTTTATCTGAGGGTGTCTGTGTGGGTTTATCTGAGGGTGTCTGTGGGTTTTTCTGAGTGTGTGTGTGGGTTTATCTGAGGGTGTCTGTGGGTTTATCTGAGGGTGTTTGTGTAGGTTTATCTGAAGGTGTGTGTGGGTTTATCTGAGGGTGTCTGTGTAGGTTTATGTGAGGGTGTGTGTGTAGGTTTATCTGACGGTGTCGGTGTGGGTTTATCCGAGGGTGTGTGTGTGTGTTTATCTGACGGTGTCTGTGTGGGTTTATCCGAGGGTGTGTGTGTGGGTTTATCTGAGGGTGTCTGTGTAGGTTTATCTGAGGATGTGTGTGTAGGTTTATCTGAGGGTGCGTGTGGGTTTATCTGAGGGTGTCTGTGTAGGTTTATCTGAGGGTGTGTGTGTAGGTTTATCTGAGGGTGCGTGTGGGTTTATCTGAGGGTGTCTGTGTAGGTTTATCTGAGGGTGTGTGTGTAGGTTTATCTGAGGGTGTCTGTGTGGGTGTATCTGAGGGTGTGTGTGTGGGTTTATCTGTGGGTGTCTGTGTAGGTTTATCTGAGGGTGTGTGTGTGGGTTTATCTGAGAGTGTGTGTACGTTTATCTGAGGGTGTGTGTGTGGGTTTATCTGAGGGTGTGTGTAGGTTTATCTGAGGGTGTGTGCGGGTTTATCTGAGGGTGTCTGTGTAGGTTTATATGATGGTGTGTGTGTGGGTTTATCTGAGAGTGTGTGTAGGTTTATCTGAGGGTGTGGGTGTGGGTTTATCTGAGGGTGCGTGTGGGTTTATCTGAGGGTGTCTGTGTGGGTTTATCTGAGGGTGTGTGTGTGGGTTTATCTGAGGGTGTCTGTGTGGGTTTATCTGAGGGTGTCTGTGTAGATTCATCTGAGAGTGTCTGTGTAGGTTTATCTGAGGGTGTCTGTCTAGGTTTATCTGAGTGTCTGTGTGGGTTTATCTGAGGGTGTCTGTGTGGGTTTATCTGAGAGTGTCTGTGTAGGTTTATCTGAGGGTGTCTGTCTAGGTTTATCTGAGTGTCTGTGTAGGTTTATCTGAGGGTGTCTGCGGGTTTATCTGAGGGTGTCTGTGCGGGTTTATCTGAGGGTGTCTGTGTGGGTTTATCTGAGGGTGTCTGTATGGGTTTATCTGAGGGTGTGTGTGTGGGTTTATCTGAGGGTGTGTGTGTAGGTTTATCTGAGGGTGTGTGTGTAGGTTTATCTGAGGGTGCGTGTGGGTTTATCTGAGGGTGTCTGTAGGTTTATCTGAGGGTGTGTGTGTAGGTTTATCTGAGGGTGTCTGTGCGGGTTTATCTGAGGGTGTCTGTGTGGGTTTATCTGAGGGTGTGTGTGTGGGTTTATCTGAGGGTGTCTGTGTAGTTTTATCTGAGGGTGTGTGTGTAGGTTTATCTGAGGGTGTCTGTGTGGGTTTATCTGAGGGTGTCTGTATGGGTTTATCTGTGGGTGTGTGTGTGGGTTTATCTGAGGGTGTCTGTAGGTTTATCTGAGGGTGTGTGTGTAGGTTTATCTGAGGATGTCTGTGTAGGTTTATCTGAGGGTATGTGTGGGTTTATCTGAGGGTGTCTGTGTAGGTTTATCTGAGGGTGTCTGTGGGTTTATCTGAGGGTGTCTGTGTAGGTTTATCTGAGGGTGTCTGTGTAGGTTTATCTGAGGGTGTCTGCGGGTTTATCTGAGGGTGTGTGTAGGTTTATCTGAGGGTGTGTGTGTGGGTTTATCTGAGGGTGTCTGTGTGGGTTTATCTGAGGGTGTCTGTGTAGGTTTATCTGAGGGTGTCTGTGGGTTTATCTGAGGGTGTCTGTGTAGGTTTATCTGAGGGTGTCTGTGTAGGTTTATCTGAGTGTGTCTGTGTAGGTTTATCTGAGGGTGTCTGCGGGTTTATCTGAGGGTGTGTGTAGGTTTATCTGAGGGTGTGTGTGTGGGTTTATCTGAGGGTGTCTGTGTGGGTTTATCTGAGGGTGTCTGTGTAGGTTTATCTGAAGGTGCGTGTGAGTTTAACTGAGGGTGTCTGTGTGGGTTTATCTGAGGGTGTGTGTGTGGGTTTATCTGAGGGTGTCTGTAGGTATATCTGAGGGTGTGTGTGTAGGTTTATCTGAGGTTGTCTGTGTGGGTTTATCTGAGGGTTTCTGTGTAGGTTTATCTGAGGGTGTCTGTGTGGGTTTATCTGAGGTGTCTGTGTGGTTTTATCTGAGGGTGTCTGTCTAGGTTTATCTGAGGGTGTGTGTGTAGTTTTATCTGAGGGTGCGTGTGGGTTTATCTGAGGGTGTCTGTGTGGGTGTATCTGAGGGTGTGTGTGTGGGTTTATCTGTGGGTGTCTGTGTAGGTTTATCTGAGGGTGTGTGTGTGGGTTTATCTGAGAGTGTGTGTACGTTTATCTGAGGGTGTGTGTGTGGGTTTATCTGAGGGTGTGTGTAGGTTTATCTGAGGTTGTGTGCGGGTTTATCTGAGGGTGTCTGTGTAGGTTTATATGATGGTGTGTGTGTGGGTTTATCTGAGAGTGTGTGTAGGTTTATCTGAGGGTGCGTGTAGGTTTATCTGAGGGTGCGTGTGGGTTTATCTGAGGGTGTGTGTAGGTTTATCTGAGGGTGCGTGTGGGTTTATCTGAGGGTGCGTGTGGGTTTATCTGAGGGTGTGTGTAGGTTTATCTGAGGGTGCGTGTGGGTTTATCTGAGGGTGCGTGTGGGTTTATCTGAGGGTGTGTGTAGGTTTATCTGAGGGTGTGGGTGTGGGTTTATCTGAGGGTGTGTGTGGGTTTATCTGAGAGTGTCTGTGTGGGTTTATCTGAGGGTGTCTGTGTGGGTTTATCTGAGAGTGTCTGTGTAGGTTTATCTGAGGGTGTCTGTGGGTTTATCTGAGGGTGTCTGTGTAGGTTCATCTGAGGGTGTCTGTGTGGGTTTATCTGAGGGTGTGTGTGGGTTTATCTGAGGGTGTCTGTGTAGGTTCATCTGAGGGTGTCTGTGTGGGTTTATCTGAGGGTGTCTGTGTAGGTTCATCTGAGAGTGTCTGTGTAGGTTTATCTGAGGGTGTGTGTGGGTTTATCTGAGGGTGTCTGTGTAGGTTCATCTGAGGGTGTCTGTGGGTTTATCTGAGGGTGTCTGTCTAGGTTTATCTGAGTGTCTGTGTAGGTTTATCTGAGGGTGTCTGCGGGTTTATCTGAGGGTGTCTGTGTGGGTTTATCTGAGGGTGTCTGTGTGGGTTTATCTGAGAGTGTCTGTGTAGGTTTATCTGAGGGTGTCTGTGGGTTTATCTGAGGGTGTCTGTCTAGGTTTATCTGAGTGTCTGTGTAGGTTTATCTGAGGGTGTCTGCGGGTTTATCTGAGGGTGTCTGTGTGGGTTTATCTGAGGGTGTCTGTATGGGTTTATCTGAGGGTGTGTGTGTGGGTTTATCTGAGGGTGTCTGTAGGTTTATCTGAGGGTGTGTGTGTAGGTTTATCTGAGGGTGTCTGTGTGTGTTTATCTGAGGATGTCTGTGTAGGTTTATCTGAGGGTGTCTGTAGGTTTATCTGAGGGTGTGTGTGTAGGTTTATCTGAGGGTGTCTGTGTGGGTTTATCTGAGGGTGTCTGTGTGGGTTTATCTGAGGGTGTGTGTGTGGGTTTATCTGAGGGTGTCTGTGTAGGTTTATCTGAGGGTGTGTGTGTAGGTTTATCTGAGGGTGTCTGTGTGGGTTTATCTGAGGGTGTCTGTATGGGTTTATCTGTGGGTGTGTGTGTGGGTTTATCTGAGGGTGTCTGTGGGTTTATCTGAGGGTGTGTGTAGGTTTATCTGAGGGTGTGTGTGTAGGTTTATCTGAGGATGTCTGTGTAGGTTTATCTGAGGGTATGTGTGGGTTTATCTGAGGGTGTCTGTGTAGGTTTATCTGAGGGTGTCTGTGGGTTTATCTGAGGGTGTCTGTGTAGGTTTATCTGAGGGTGTCTGTGTAGGTTTATCTGAGGGTGTCTGCGGGTTTATCTGAGGGTGTGTGTAGGTTTATCTGAGGGTGTGTGTGTGGGTTTATCTGAGGGTGTGTGTGTGGGTTTATCTGAGGGTGTCTGTGTAGGTTTATCTGAGGGTGTCTGTGTAGGTTTATCTGAGTGTGTCTGTGTAGGTTTATCTGAGGGTGTCTGCGGGTTTATCTGAGGGTGTGTGTAGGTTTATCTGAGGGTGTGTGTGTGGGTTTATCTGAGGGTGTCTGTGTGGGTTTATCTGAGGGTGTCTGTGTAGGTTTATCTGAAGGTGCGTGTGAGTTTAACTGAGGGTGTCTGTGTGGGTTTATCTGAGGGTGTGTTTGTGGGTTTATCTGAGGGTGTCTGTAGGTATATCTGAGGGTGTGTGTGTAGGTTTATCTGAGGTTGTCTGTGTGGGTTTATCTGAGGGTTTCTGTGTAGGTTTATCTGAGGGTGTCTGTGTGGGTTTATCTGAGGTGTCTGTGTGGTTTTATCTGAGGGTGTCTGTCTAGGTTTATCTGAGAGTGTCTGTGTTGGTTTATCTGACGGTGTCTGTGTGGGTTTATCTGAGGGTGTCTGTGTAGGTTTATCTGAGGATGTGTGTAGGTTTATCTGAGGGTGCGTGTGGGTTTATCTGAGGGTGCGTGTGGGTTTATCTGAGGGTGTGTGTAGGTTTATCTGAGGGTGCGTGTGGGTTTATCTGAGGGTGCGTGTGGGTTTATCTGAGGGTGTGTGTAGGTTTATCTGAGGGTGTGGGTGTGGGTTTATCTGAGGGTGTGTGTGGGTTTATCTGAGAGTGTCTGTGTGGGTTTATCTGAGGGTGTCTGTGTGGGTTTATCTGAGAGTGTCTGTGTAGGTTTATCTGAGGGTGTCTGTGGGTTTATCTGAGGGTGTCTGTGTAGGTTCATCTGAGGGTGTCTGTGTGGGTTTATCTGAGGGTGTGTGTGGGTTTATCTGAGGGTGTCTGTGTAGGTTCATCTGAGGGTGTCTGTGTGGGTTTATCTGAGGGTGTCTGTGTAGGTTCATCTGAGAGTGTCTGTGTAGGTTTATCTGAGGGTGTGTGTGGGTTTATCTGAGGGTGTCTGTGTAGGTTCATCTGAGGGTGTCTGTGGGTTTATCTGAGGGTGTCTGTCTAGGTTTATCTGAGTGTCTGTGTAGGTTTATCTGAGGGTGTCTGCGGGTTTATCTGAGGGTGTCTGTGTGGGTTTATCTGAGGGTGTCTGTGTGGGTTTATCTGAGAGTGTCTGTGTAGGTTTATCTGAGGGTGTCTGTGGGTTTATCTGAGGGTGTCTGTCTAGGTTTATCTGAGTGTCTGTGTAGGTTTATCTGAGGGTGTCTGCGGGTTTATCTGAGGGTGTCTGTGTGGGTTTATCTGAGGGTGTCTGTATGGGTTTATCTGAGGGTGTGTGTGTGGGTTTATCTGAGGGTGTCTGTAGGTTTATCTGAGGGTGTGTGTGTAGGTTTATCTGAGGGTGTCTGTGTGTGTTTATCTGAGGATGTCTGTGTAGGTTTATCTGAGGGTGTCTGTAGGTTTATCTGAGGGTGTGTGTGTAGGTTTATCTGAGGGTGTCTGTGTGGGTTTATCTGAGGGTGTCTGTGTGGGTTTATCTGAGGGTGTGTGTGTGGGTTTATCTGAGGGTGTCTGTGTAGGTTTATCTGAGGGTGTGTGTGTAGGTTTATCTGAGGGTGTCTGTGTGGGTTTATCTGAGGGTGTCTGTATGGGTTTATCTGTGGGTGTGTGTGTGGGTTTATCTGAGGGTGTCTGTGGGTTTATCTGAGGGTGTGTGTAGGTTTATCTGAGGGTGTGTGTGTAGGTTTATCTGAGGATGTCTGTGTAGGTTTATCTGAGGGTATGTGTGGGTTTATCTGAGGGTGTCTGTGTAGGTTTATCTGAGGGTGTCTGTGGGTTTATCTGAGGGTGTCTGTGTAGGTTTATCTGAGGGTGTCTGTGTAGGTTTATCTGAGGGTGTCTGCGGGTTTATCTGAGGGTGTGTGTAGGTTTATCTGAGGGTGTGTGTGTGGGTTTATCTGAGGGTGTGTGTGTGGGTTTATCTGAGGGTGTCTGTGTAGGTTTATCTGAGGGTGTCTGTGTAGGTTTATCTGAGTGTGTCTGTGTAGGTTTATCTGAGGGTGTCTGCGGGTTTATCTGAGGGTGTGTGTAGGTTTATCTGAGGGTGTGTGTGTGGGTTTATCTGAGGGTGTCTGTGTGGGTTTATCTGAGGGTGTCTGTGTAGGTTTATCTGAAGGTGCGTGTGAGTTTAACTGAGGGTGTCTGTGTGGGTTTATCTGAGGGTGTGTTTGTGGGTTTATCTGAGGGTGTCTGTAGGTATATCTGAGGGTGTGTGTGTAGGTTTATCTGAGGTTGTCTGTGTGGGTTTATCTGAGGGTTTCTGTGTAGGTTTATCTGAGGGTGTCTGTGTGGGTTTATCTGAGGTGTCTGTGTGGTTTTATCTGAGGGTGTCTGTCTAGGTTTATCTGAGAGTGTCTGTGTTGGTTTATCTGACGGTGTCTGTGTGGGTTTATCTGAGGGTGTCTGTGTAGGTTTATCTGAGGATGTGTGTGCAGGTTTATCTGAGGGTGTGTGTGTGGGTTTATCTGAGGGTATCTGTGTAGGTTTATCTGAGGGTGTGTGTGCAGGTTTATCTGAGGGTGTGTGTGTGGGTTTATCTGAGGGTGTCTGTGTGGGTTTATTTGAGGGTGTCTGTGTGGGTTTATCTGAGGGTGTGTGTGTGGGTTTATCTGAGGGTGTCTGTGTGGGTTTATTTGAGGGTGTCTGTGTGGGTTTATCTGAATGTGTGTCTGTGTAGGTTTATATGAGGGTGTGTGAGTGGGTTTATCGGAGGGTATCTGTGTGGGTTTATCTGAGGGTGTGTGTGGGTTTAACTTAGGGTGTCTGTGTGGGTTTATCTGAGGGTGCGTGTCTGTGTAGTTTTATAAGAGCGTGTGTGTGTGTGTTTATCTGAGGGTGTGTGCGCAGGTTTATCTGAGGGTGTGTGTGTAGTTTTATCTGAGGATGTCTGTGTACGTTTATCTGAGGGTGTCCTGTGGGTTTATCTGAGGGGGTGTGTGTGGGTTTATCTGAGGGTGTCTGTGTGGGTTTATCTGAGGGGGTGTGTGTGATTTTATCTGAGGGTGTGTGTGTGGGTTTATCTGAGGGTGAGTGTGTAGGTTTATCTGAGGGTGTGTGTCCAGGTTTATCTGAGGGTGTCTGTGTGGGTTTATCTGAGGGTGTGTGTGGGTTTATCTGAGGGTGAGTGTTTAGGTTTATCTGAGGGTGTCTGTGTAGGTTTATCTGAGGGTGTGTGTGTAGGTATATCTGAGGGTGTCTATGTGGGTTTATCTGAGGGTGCGTGTGGGTTTATCTGAGAGTGTCTGTGTGGATTTATCGGAGGGTGTCTGTGTGGGTTTAACTGAGGGTGTCTGTGTAGGTTTATCTGAGGGTGTCTGTCTAGGTTTATCTGATGGTTTGTGTGTTTGGGTTTATCTGAGGGTGCGTGTGGGTTTATCTGTGGGAGTGTGTGGGTTTATCTGAGGGTGAGTGTTTAGGTTTTTCTGAGGGTGTCTGTCTAGGTTTATCTGAAGGTGTCTGTCTAGGTGTATCTGAGAGTGTCTGTTCCTATTTGATCTGAGGGTGTCTGTGTGTAGGTTTATCTGAGGGTGTATGTAGGTTTAACTGAGGGTGTCTGTGTTTTTTTAACTGAGGGTGTGTGTGTAGGATTATCTGAGGGTGTCTGTGTGAGTTTATCTGAGGGTGTCTGTCTAGGTTTATCTGAGAGTGTCTGTTCCTATTTTATCTGAGGGTGTCTGTGTGTAGGTTTATCTGAGGGTGTATGTAGGTTTAACTGAGGGTGTCTGTGTTTTTTTAACTGAGGGTGTGTGTGTAGGATTATCTGAGGGTGTCTGTGTGGGTTTATCTGAGGGTGTCTGTGTAGGTTTATCTGAGGGTGTCTGTGTAGGTTTATCTGAGGGTGTCTGTGTGGGTTTATCTGAGGGTCTCTGTGTACGTTTATCTGAAGGTGTCTGTGTGGGTTTATCTGAGGTGTCTGTGTCGGTTTATCTGAGGGTATCTGTGTGGGTTTACCTGAGGGTGTCTGTGTGGGTTTATCTGAGGTGTCTGTGTGGG
Source organism: Hypanus sabinus (assembly GCF_030144855.1). NCBI lineage: Eukaryota > Metazoa > Chordata > Chondrichthyes > Myliobatiformes > Dasyatidae > Hypanus > Hypanus sabinus. The sequence goes on from NW_026781814.1 coordinate 27,620, forward strand.
TTTATCCGAGGGTGTGTGTGTGGGTTTATCTGAGGGTGTCTGTGTGGGTTTATCTGAGGGTGTGTGTGGGTTTATCTGAGGGTGAGTGTTTAGGTTTATCTGAGGGTGTCTGTGTAGGTTTATCTGAGGGTGTGTGTGTAGTTTTATCTGAGGATGTCTGTGTACGTTTATCTGAGGGTGTCCTGTGGGTTTATCTGAGGGGGTGTGTGTGGGTTTATCTGAGGGTGTCTGTGTGGGTTTATCTGAGGGGGTGTGTGTGATTTTATCTGAGGGTGTGTGTGTGGGTTTATCTGAGGGTGAGTGTGTAGGTTTATCTGAGGGTGTGTGTCTAGGTTTATCTGAGGGTGTCTGTGTGGGTTTATCTGAGGGTGTGTGTGGGTTTATCTGAGGGTGAGTGTTTAGGTTTATCTGAGGGTGTCTGTGTAGGTTTATCTGAGGGTGTGTGTGTAGGTATATCTGAGGGTGTCTATGTGGGTTTATCTGAGGGTGCGTGTGGGTTTATCTGAGAGTGTCTGTGTGGATTTATCGGAGGGTGTCTGTGTGGGTTTAACTGAGGGTGTCTGTGTAGGTTTATCTGAGGGTGTCTGTCTAGGTTTATCTGATGGTTTGTGTGTTTGGGTTTATCTGAGGGTGCGTGTGGGTTTATCTGTGGGAGTGTGTGGGTTTATCTGAGGGTGAGTGTTTAGGTTTTTCTGAGGGTGTCTGTCTAGGTTTATCTGAAGGTGTCTGTCTAGGTTTATCTGAGAGTGTCTGTTCCTATTTGATCTGAGGGTGTCTGTGTGTAGGTTTATCTGAGGGTGTATGTAGGTTTAACTGAGGGTGTCTGTGTTTTTTTAACTGAGGGTGTGTGTGTAGGATTATCTGAGGGTGTCTGTGTGAGTTTATCTGAGGGTGTCTGTCTAGGTTTATCTGAGAGTGTCTGTTCCTATTTTATCTGAGGGTGTCTGTGTGTAGGTTTATCTGAGGGTGTATGTAGGTTTAACTGAGGGTGTCTGTGTTTTTTTAACTGAGGGTGTGTGTGTAGGATTATCTGAGGGTGTCTGTGTGGGTTTATCTGAGGGTGTCTGTGTAGGTTTATCTGAGGGTGTCTGTGTAGGTTTATCTGAGGGTGTCTGTGTGGGTTTATCTGAGGGTCTCTGTGTACGTTTATCTGAAGGTGTCTGTGTGGGTTTATCTGAGGTGTCTCTGTCGGTTTATCTGAGGGTATCTGTGTGGGTTTACCTGAGGGTGTCTGTGTGGGTTTATCTGAGGTGTCTGTATGGGTTTATCCGAGGGTGTGTGTGTGGGTTTATCTGAGGGTGTGTGTGTGGGTTTATCTGAGGGTGTGTGTGGGTTTATCTGAGGGTGTCTGTGTGGGTTTACCTGAGGGTATCTGTGTGTGTTTATCTGAGGTGTCTGTGTGGGTTTATCTGAGGGTGCGTGTGGGTTTATCTGAGGGTGTCTGTGTGGGTTTATCTGAGGTGTCTGTGTGGGTTTATCTGAGGGTCTCTGTGTACGTTTATCTGAAGGTGTCTGTGTGGGTTTATCTGAGGTGTCTGTGTACGTTTATCTGAAGGTGTCTGTGTGGGTTTATCTGTGGGTGTCTGTGTGGGTTTATCTGAGGGTGTGTGTGTGGGTTTATCTGAGGGTGTCTGTGTAGGTTTATCTGAGGGTGCGTGTGGGTTTATCTGAGGGTGTGTGTAGGTTTATCTGAGGGTGCGTGTGGGTTAATCTGAGGGTGTGTGTAGGTTTAACTGAGGGTGTGTGTGTAGGTTTATCTGAGGGTGTCTGTGTAGTTATAACTGAGGGTGCGTGTGGGTTTATCTGAGGGTGCGTGTGGGTTTATCTGAGGGTGTGTGTAGGTTTATCTGAGTGTGTCTGTGTAGTTTTAACTGAGGGTGTCTGTGTAGGTTATCTGAGGGTGTGTGTGGGTTTATCTGAGGGTGTGTGTGTGGGTTTATCTGAGGGTGCGTGTGGGTTTATCTGAGGGTGTGTGTAGGTTTATCTGAGGGTGTGTGTGTGGGTTTATCTGAGGGTGCGTGTGGGTTTATCTGAGGGTGTGTGTAGGTTTATCTGAGTGTGCGTGTGGGTTAAATGAGGGTGTGTGTAGGTTTATCTGAGGGTGCGTGTGGGTTTATCTGAGGGTGTGTGTAGGTTTAACTGAGGGTGTGTGTGTAGGTTTATCTGAGGATGTCTGTGTAGGTTTATCTGAGGGTGTCTGTAGGTTTATCTGAGGGTGTGTGTGTAGGTTTATCTGAGGGTGTCTGTGTGGGTTTATCTGAGGGTGTCTGTGTGGGTTTATCTGAGGGTGTGTGTGTGGGTTTATCTGAGGGTGAGTGTGTAGGTTTATCTGAGGGTGTCTGTCTAGGTTTATCTGAGAGTGTCTGTTCCTATTTTATCTGAGGGTGTCTGTGTGTAGGTTTATCTGAGGGTGTATGTAGGTTTAACTGAGGGTGTCTGTGTTTTTTTAACTGAGGGTGTGTGTGTAGGATTATCTGAGGGTGTCTGTGTGGGTTTATCTGAGGGTGTCTGTGTAGGTTTATCTGAGGGTGTCTGTGTAGGTTTATCTGAGGGTGTCTGTGTGGGTTTATCTGAGGGTCTCTGTGTACGTTTATCTGAAGGTGTCTGTGTGGGTTTATCTGAGGTGTCTGTGTCGGTTTATCTGAGGGTATCTGTGTGGGTTTACCTGAGGGTGTCTGTGTGGGTTTATCTGAGGTGTCTGTATGGGTTTATCCGAGGGTGTGTGTGTGGGTTTATCTGAGGGTGTGTGTGTGGGTTTATCTGAGGGTGTGTGTGGGTTTATCTGAGGGTGTCTGTGTGGGTTTACCTGAGGGTATCTGTGTGTGTTTATCTGAGGTGTCTGTGTGGGTTTATCTGAGGGTGCGTGTGGGTTTATCTGAGGGTGTCTGTGTGGGTTTATCTGAGGTGTCTGTGTGGGTTTATCTGAGGGTCTCTGTGTACGTTTATCTGAAGGTGTCTGTGTGGGTTTATCTGAGGTGTCTGTGTACGTTTATCTGAAGGTGTCTGTGTGGGTTTATCTGTGGGTGTCTGTGTGGGTTTATCTGAGGGTGTGTGTGTGGGTTTATCTGAGGGTGTCTGTGTAGGTTTATCTGAGGGTGCGTGTGGGTTTATCTGAGGGTGTGTGTAGGTTCATCTGAGGGTGCGTGTGGGTTAATCTGAGGGTGTGTGTAGGTTTAACTGAGGGTGTGTGTGTAGGTTTATCTGAGGGTGTCTGTGTAGTTATAACTGAGGGTGCGTGTGGGTTTATCTGAGGGTGCGTGTGGGTTTATCTGAGGGTGTGTGTAGGTTTATCTGAGTGTGTCTGTGTAGTTTTAACTGAGGGTGTCTGTGTAGGTTTATCTGAGGGTGTGTGTGGGTTTATCTGAGGGTGTGTGTGTGGGTTTATCAGAGGGTGCGTGTGGGTTTATCTGAGGGTGTGTGTAGGTTTATCTGAGGGTGTGTGTGTGGGTTTATCTGAGGGTGCGTGTGGGTTTATCTGAGGGTGTGTGTAGGTTTATCTGAGGGTGCGTGTGGGTTAAATGAGGGTGTGTGTAGGTTTATCTGAGGGTGCGTGTGGGTTTAACTGAGGGTGTGTGTAGGTTTAACTGAGGGTGTGTGTGTAGGTTTATCTGAGGATGTCTGTGTAGGTTTATCTGAGGGTGTCTGTAGGTTTATCTCAGGGTGTGTGTGTAGGTTTATCTGAGGGTGTCTGTGTGGGTTTATCTGAGGGTGTCTGTGTGGGTTTATCTGATGGTGTGTGTGTAGGTTTATCTGAGGGTGCGTGTGGGTTTTTCTGAGGGTGTCTGTGTGGGTTTATCTGAGGGTGTCTGTGTGGGTTTATCTGAAGGTGTGTGTGTCGGTTTATCTGAGGGTGTCTCTGTCGGTTTATCTGAGGGTGTCTGTGTGGGTTTATCTGAAGGTGTCTGTGTGGGTTTATCTGAGGGTGTGTGTGTGGGTTTATCTGAGGGTGTCTGTGTGGGTTTATCTGAGGGTGTCTGTGTAGGTTTATCTGAGGGTGTCTGTGTAGGTTTATCTGAGGGTGTCTGTGTGGGTTTATCTGAGAGTGTCTGTGTAGGTTGATCTGAGAGTGTCTGTGTGGGTTTATCTGAGGGTGTCTGTGTGGGTTTATCTGAGGGTGTCTGTGTGGGTTTATCTCAGGGTGTGTGTGTGGGTTTATCTGAGGGTGTCTGTGTGGGTTTATCTGAGGGTGTCTGTGTAGGTTCATCTGAGGTTGTGTGTGCAGGTTTATCTGAGGGTGCGAGTGAGTTTAACTGAGGGTGTCTGTGTGGGTTTATCTGAGTGTGTCTGTGTGGGTTTATCTGAGGGTGTGTGTAGGTTTATCTGAGGGTGTCTGTGTAGGTTTATCTGAGGATGTCTGTGTAGGTTTATCTGAGGGTGTGTGTGTGGGTTTATCTGAGGGTGAGTGTTTAGGTTTATCTGAGGGTGTCTGTGTAGGTTTATCTGAGGGTGTGTGTGTAGGTATATCTGAGGGTGTCTATGTGGGTTTATCTGAGGGTGCGTGTGGGTTTGTCTGAGAGTGTCTGTGTGGATTTATCGGAGGGTGTCTGTGTGGGTTTAACTGAGGGTGTCTGTGTAGGTTTATCTGAGGGTGTCTGTCTAGGTTTATCTGATGGTTTGTGTGTTTGGGTTTATCTGAGGGTGCGTGTGGGTTTATCTGTGGGAGTGTGTGGGTTTATCTGAGGGTGAGTGTTTAGGTTTTTCTGAGGGTGTCTGTCTAGGTTTATCTGAAGGTGTCTGTCTAGGTTTATCTGAGAGTGTCTGTTCCTATTTTATCTGAGGGTGTCTGTGTGTAGGTTTATCTGAGGGTGTATGTAGGTTTAACTGAGGGTGTCTGTGTTTTTTTAACTGAGGGTGTGTGTGTAGGATTATCTGAGGGTGTCTGTGTGGGTTTATCTGAGGGTGTCTGTGTAGGTTTATCTGAGGGTGTCTGTGTAGGTTTATCTGAGGGTGTCTGTGTGGGTTTATCTGAGGGTCTCTGTGTACGTTTATCTGAAGGTGTCTGTGTGGGTTTATCTGAGGTGTCTGTGTCGGTTTATCTGAGGGTATCTGTGTGGGTTTACCTGAGGGTGTCTGTGTGGGTTTATCTGAGGTGTCTGTATGGGTTTATCCGAGGGTGTGTGTGTGGGTTTATCTGAGGGTGTGTGTGTGGGTTTATCTGAGGGTGTGTGTGGGTTTATCTGAGGGTGTGTGTGGGTTTATCTGAGGGTGTCTGTGTGGGTTTATCTGAGGTGTCTGTGTCGGTTTATCTGAGGGTATCTGTGTGGGTTTACCTGAGGGTGTCTGTGTGGGTTTATCTGAGGGTGTGTGTGTGGGTTTATCTGAGGGTGTCTGTGTGGGTTTATCTGAGGGTGTGTGTGTGGGTTTATCTGAGGGTGTGTGTGGGTTTATCTGAGGGTGTCTGTGTGGGTTTACCTGAGGGTATCTGTGTGTGTTTATCTGAGGTGTCTGTGTGGGTTTATCTGAGGGTGCGTGTGGGTTTATCTGAGGGTGTCAGTGTGAGTTTATCTGAGGTGTCTGTGTGGGTTTATCTGAGGGTCTCTGTGTACGTTTATCTGAAGGTGTCTGTGTGGGTTTATCTGAGGTGTCTGTGTACGTTTATCTGAAGGTGTCTGTGTGGGTTTATCTGTGGGTGTCTGTGTGGGTTTATCTGAGGGTGTGTGTGTGGGTTTATCTGAGGGTGCGTGTGGGTTTATCTGAGGGTGTGTGTAGGTTTATCTGAGGGTGCGTGTGGGTTAAATGAGGGTGTGTGTAGGTTTATCTGAGGGTGCGTGTGGGTTTATCTGAGGGTGTGTGTAGGTTTAACTGAGGGTGTGTGTGTAGGTTTATCTGAGGATGTCTGTGTAGGTTTATCTGAGGGTGTCTGTGTGGGTTTATCTGAGGGTGTCTGTGTAGGTTTATCTGAGGGTGTGTGTGTAGGTTTATCTGAGGGTGTCTGTGTGGGTTTATCTGAGGGTGTCTGTATGGGTTTATCTGAGGGTGTGTGTGTAGGTTTATCTGAGGATGTCTGTAGGTTTATCTGAGGGTGTGTGTGTAGGTTTATCTGAGGATGTCTGTGTAGGTTTATCTGAGGGTATGTGTGGGTTTATCTGAGGGTGTCTGTGTAGGTTTATCTGAGGGTGTGTGTGGGTTTATCTGAGGGTGTCTGTGTAGGTTTATCTGAGGGTGTCTGTGTGGGTTTATCTGAGGGTGTCTGTGTGGGTTTATCTGAGAGTGTCTGTGTAGGTTTATCTGAGGGTGTCTGTGGGTTTATCTGAGGGTGTCTGTCTAGGTTTATCTGAGAGTGTCTGTGTAGGTTTATCTGAGGGTGTCTGCGGGTTTATCTGAGGGTGTGTGTAGGTTTATCTGAGGGTGTGTGTGTGGGTTTATCTGAGGGTGTCTGTGTGGGTTTATCTGAGGGTGTCTGTGTAGGTTTATCTGAGGGTGAGTGTGAGTTTAACTGAGGGTGTCTGTGTGGGTTTATCTGAGCGTGTGTGTGTGGGTTTATCTGAGGGTGTCTGTAGGTATATCTGAGGGTGTGTGTGTAGGTTTATCTGAGGTTGTCTGTGTGGGTTTATCTGAGGGTTTCTGTGTAGGTTTATCTGAGGGTGTCTGTGTGGTTTTATCTGAGGTGTCTGTGTGGTTTTATCTGAGGGTGTCTGTCTAGGTTTATCTGAGAGTGTCTGTGTTGGTTTATCTGACGGTGTCTGTGTGGGTTTATCTGAGGGTGTCTGTGTAGGTTTATCTGAGGGTGTGTGTGCAGGTTTATCTGAGGGTGTGTGTGTGGGTTTATCTGAGGGTATCTGTGTAGGTTTATCTGAGGGTGTCTGTGTCGGTTTATCTGAGTGTGTCTGTGTAGGTTTATCTGAGAGTGCGTGTGGGTTTATCTGAGGGTATCTGTGTAGGTTTATCTGAGGGTGTGTGTGCAGGTTTATCTGAGGGTGTGTGTGTGGGTTTATCTGAGGGTGTCTGTGTGGGTTTATTTGAGGGTGTCTGTGTGGGTTTATCTGAATGTGTGTCTGTGTAGGTTTATATGAGGGTGTGTGAGTGGGTTTATCGGAGGGTATCTGTGTGGGTTTATCTGAGGGTGTGTGTGGGTTTAACTTAGGGTGTCTGTGTGGGTTTATCTGAGGGTGCGTGTCTGTGTAGTTTTATAAGAGCGTGTGTGTGTGTGTTTATCTGAGGGTGTGTGCGCAGGTTTATCTGAGGGTGTGTGTGTAGTTTTATCTGAGGATGTCTGTGTACGTTTATCTGAGGGTGTCCTGTGGGTTTATCTGAGGGGGTGTGTGTGGGTTTATCTGAGGGTGTCTGTGTGGGTTTATCTGAGGGGGTGTGTGTGATTTTATCTGAGGGTGTGTGTGTGGGTTTATCTGAGGGTGAGTGTGTAGGTTTATCTGAGGGTGTGTGTCTAGGTTTATCTGAGGGTGTCTGTGTGGGTTTATCTGAGGGTGTGGGTGGGTTTATCTGAGGGTGAGTGTTTAGGTTTATCTGAGGGTGTCTGTGTAGGTTTATCTGAGGGTGTGTGTGTAGGTTTATCTGAGGGTGTCTATGTGGGTTTATCGGAGGGTGCGTGTGGGTTTATCTGAGAGTGTCTGTGTGGATTTATCGGAGGGTGTCTGTGTGGGTTTAACTGAGGGTGTCTGTGTAGGTTTATCTGAGGGTGTCTGTCTAGGTTTATCTGATGGTTTGTGTGTTTGGGTTTATCTGAGGGTGCGTGTGGGTTTATCTGTGGGAGTGTGTGGGTTTATCTGAGGGTGAGTGTTTAGGTTTTTCTGAGGGTGTCTGTCTAGGTTTATCTGAAGGTGTCTGTCTAGGTTTATCTGAGAGTGTCTGTTCCTATTTTATCTGAGGGTGTCTGTGTGTAGGTTTATCTGAGGGTGTATGTAGGTTTAACTGAGGGTGTCTGTGTTTTTTTAACTGAGGGTGTGTGTGTAGGATTATCTGAGGGTGTCTGTGTGGGTTTATCTGAGGGTGTCTGTCTAGGTTTATCTGAGAGTGTCTGTTCCTATTTTATCTGAGGGTGTCTGTGTGTAGGTTTATCTGAGGGTGTATGTAGGTTTAACTGAGGGTGTCTGTGTTTTTTTAACTGAGGGTGTGTGTGTAGGATTATCTGAGGGTGTCTGTGTGGGTTTATCTGAGGGTGTCTGTGTAGGTTTATCTGAGGGTGTCTGTGTAGGTTTATCTGAGGGTGTCTGTGTGGGTTTATCTGAGGGTCTCTGTGTACGTTTATCTGAAGGTGTCTGTGTGGGTTTATCTGAGGTGTCTGTGTCGGTTTATCTGAGGGTATCTGTGTGGGTTTACCTGAGGGTGTCTGTGTGGGTTTATCTGAGGTGTCTGTATGGGTTTATCCGAGGGTGTGTGTGTGGGTTTATCTGAGGGTGTGTGTGTGGGTTTATCTGAGGGTGTGTGTGGGTTTATCTGAGGGTGTCTGTGTGGGTTTACCTGAGGGTATCTGTGTGTGTTTATCTGAGGTGTCTGTGTGGGTTTATCTGAGGGTGCGTGTGGGTTTATCTGAGGGTGTCTGTGTGGGTTTATCTGAGGTGTCTGTGTGGGTTTATCTGAGGGTCTCTGTGTACGTTTATCTGAAGGTGTCTGTGTGGGTTTATCTGAGGTGTCTGTGTACGTTTATCTGTGGGTGTCTGTGTGGGTTTATCTGAGGTTGTGTGTGTGGGTTTATCTGAGGGTGTCTGTGTAGGTTTATCTGAGGGTGCGTGTGGGTTTATCTGAGGGTGTGTGTAGGTTTATCTGAGGGTGCGTGTGGGTTAATCTGAGGGTGTGTGTAGGTTTAACTGAGGGTGTGTGTGTAGGTTTACCTGAGGGTGTCTGTGTAGTTATAACTGAGGGTGCGTGTGGGTTTATCTGAGGGTGTCTGTGTGGGTTTATCTGAGGGTGTGCGTGTGGGTTTATCTGAGGGTGTGTGTGTGGGTTTATCTGAGGGTGTCTGTGTAGGTTTATCTGAGGGTGTGTGTGTAGGTTTATCTGAGCGTGTCTGTGTGGGTTTATCTGAGGGTGTCTGTATGGGTTTATCTGTGGGTGTGTGTGTGGGTTTATCTGAGGGTGTCTGTAGGTTTATCTGAGGGTGTGTGTGTAGGTTTATCTGAGGATGTCTGTGTAGGTTTATCTGAGGGTATGTGTGGGTTTATCTGAGGGTGTCTGTGTAGGTTTATCTGAGGGTGTGTGTGGGTTTATCTGAGGGTGTCTGTGTAGGTTTATCTGAGGGTGTCTGTGTGGGTTTATCTGAGGGTGTCTGTGTGGGTTTATCTGAGAGTGTCTGTGTAGGTTTATCTGAGGGTGTCTGTGGGTTTATCTGAGGGTGTCTGTCTAGGTTTATCTGAGAGTGTCTGTGTAGGTTTATCTGAGGGTGTCTGCGGGTTTATCTGAGGGTGTGTGTAGGTTTATCTGAGGGTGTGTGTGTGGGTTTATCTGAGGGTGTCTGTGTGGGTTTATCTGAGGGTGTCTGTGTAGGTTTATCTGAGGGTGCGTGTGAGTTTAACTGAGGGTGTCTGTGTGGGTTTATCTGAGGGTGTGTGTGTGGGTTTATCTGAGGGTGTCTGTAGGTATATCTGAGGGTGTGTGTGTAGGTTTATCTGAGGTTGTCTGTGTGGGTTTATCTGAGGGTTTCTGTGTAGGTTTATCTGAGGGTGTCTGTGTGGGTTTATCTGAGGTGTCTGTGTGGTTTTATCTGAGGGTGTCTGTCTAGGTTTATCTGAGAGTGTCTGTGTTGGTGTATCTGACGGTGTCTGTGTGGGTTTATCTGAGGGTGTCTGTGTAGGTTTATCTGAGGGTGTGTGTGCAGGTTTATCTGAGGGTGTGTGTGTGGGTTTATCTGAGGGTATCTGTGTAGGTTTATCTGAGGGTGTGTGTGCAGGTTTATCTGAGGGTGTGTGTGTGGGTTTATCTGAGGGTGTCTGTGTGGGTTTATTTGAGGGTGTCTGTGTGGGTTTATCTGAATGTGTGTCTGTGTAGGTTTATATGAGGGTGTGTGAGTGGGTTTATCGGAGGGTATCTGTGTGGGTTTATCTGAGGGTGTGTGTGGGTTTAACTTAGGGTGTCTGTGTGGGTTTATCTGAGGGTGCGTGTCTGTGTAGTTTTATAAGAGCGTGTGTGTGTGTGTTTATCTGAGGGTGTGTGCGCAGGTTTATCTGAGGGGGTGTGTGTGGGTTTATCTGAGGGTGTCTGTGTGGGTTTATCTGAGGGGGTGTGTGTGATTTTATCTGAGGGTGTGAGTGTGGGTTTATCTGAGGGTGAGTGTGTAGGTTTATCTGAGGGTGTGTGTCTAGGTTTAACTGAGGGTGTCTGTGTGGGTTTATCTGAGGGTGTGTGTGGGTTTATCTGAGGGTGAGTGTTTAGGTTTATCTGAGGGTGTCTGTGTAGGTTTATCTGAGGGTGTGTGTGTAGGTTTATCTGAGGGTGTCTATGTGGGTTTATCTGAGGGTGCGTGTGGGTTTATCTGAGAGTGTCTGTGTGGATTTATCGGAGGGTGTCTGTGTGGGTTTAACTGAGGGTGTCTGTGTAGGTTTATCTGAGGGTGTCTGTCTAGGTTTATCTGATGGTTTGTGTGCTTGGGTTTATCTGAGGGTGCGTGTGGGTTTATCTGTGGGAGTGTGTGGGTTTATCTGAGGGTGAGTGTTTAGGTTTTTCTGAGGGTGTCTGTCTAGGTTTATCTGAAGGTGTCTGTCTAGGTTTATCTGAGAGTGTCTGTTCCTATTTTATCTGAGGGTGTCTGTGTGTAGGTTTATCTGAGGGTGTATGTAGGTTTAACTGAGGGTGTCTGTGTTTTTTTAACTGAGGGTGTGTGTGTAGGATTATCTGAGGGTGTCTGTGTGGGTTTATCTGAGGGTGTCTGTCTAGGTTTATCTGAGAGTGTCTGTTCCTATTTTATCTGAGGGTGTCTGTGTGTAGGTTTATCTGAGGGTGTATGTAGGTTTAACTGAGGGTGTCTGTGTTTTTTTAACTGAGGGTGTGTGTGTAGGATTATCTGAGGGTGTCTGTGTGGGTTTATCTGAGGGTGTCTGTGTAGGTTGATCTGAGAGTGTCTGTTCCTATTTTATCTGAGGGTGTCTGTGTGTAGGTTTATCTGAGGGTGTATGTAGGTTTAACTGAGGGTGTCTGTGTTTTTTTAACTGAGGGTGTGTGTGTAGGATTATCTGAGGGTGTCTGTGTGGGTTTATCTGAGGGTGTCTGTGTAGGTTTATCTGAGGGTGTCTGTGTGGGTTTATCTGAGGGTCTCTGTGTACGTTTATCTGAAGGTGTCTGTGTGGGTTTATCTGAGGTGTCTGTGTCGGTTTATCTGAGGGTATCTGTGTGGGTTTACCTGAGGGTGTCTGTGTGGGTTTATCTGAGGTGTCTGTATGGGTTTATCCGAGGGTGTGTGTGTGGGTTTATCTGAGGGTGTGTGTGTGGGTTTATCTGAGGGTGTGTGTGTGGGTTTATCTGAGGGTGTCTGTGTGGGTTTACCTGAGGGTATCTGTGTGTGTTTATCTGAGGTGTCTGTGTGGGTTTATCTGAGGGTGCGTGTGGGTTTATCTGAGGGTGTCTGTGTGGGTTTATCTGAGGTGTCTGTGTGGGTTTATCTGAGGGTCTCTGTGTACGTTTATCTGAAGGTGTCTGTGTGGGTTTATCTGAGGTGTCTGTGTACGTTTATCTGAAGATGTCTGTGTGGGTTTATCTGTGGGTGTCTGTGTGGGTTTATCTGAGGGTGTGTGTGTGGGTTTATCTGAGGGCGTCTGTGTAGGTTTATCTGAGGGTGCGTGTGGGTTTATCTGAGGGTGTGTGTAGGTTTATCTGAGGGTGCGTGTGGGTTAATCTGAGGGTGTGTGTAGGTTTAACTGAGGGTGTGTGTGTAGGTTTATCTGAGGGTGTCTGTGTAGTTATAACTGAGGGTGCGTGTGGGTTTATCTGAGGGTGCGTGTGGGTTTATCTGAGGGTGTGTGTGTGGGTTTATCTGAGGGTGTGTGTAGGTTTATCTGAGTGTGTCTGTGTAGTTTTAACTGAGGGTGTCTGTGTAGGTTTATCTGAGGGTGTGTGTGGGTTTATCTGAGGGTGTGTGTGTGGGTTTATCTGAGGGTGCGTGTGGGTTTATCTGAGGGTGTGTGTAGGTTTATCTGAGGGTGTGTGTGAGGGTTTATCTGAGGGTGCGTGTGGGTTTATCTGAGGGTGTGTGTAGGTTTATCTGAGGGTGCGTGTGGGTTAAATGAGGGTGTGTGTAGGTTTATCTGAGGTTGCGTGTGGGTTTATCTGAGGGTGTGTGTAGTTTTAACTGAGGGTGTGTGTGTAGGTTTATCTGAGGGTGTCTGTGTAGGTTTATCTGAGGGTGCGTGTGGGTTTATCGGACGGTGTCTGTGTAGGTTTATCTGAGGGTGCGTGTGGGTTAATCTGAGGGTGTGTGTAGGTTTATATGAGGGGTCTGTGTGGGTTTATCTGAGGGAGCCTGTGGGTTTTTCTGAGGGTGTGTGTGGGTTTATCTGAGGGTGTCTGTGTGGGTTTATCTGAGGGTGTGTGTGGGTTTATCTGAGGGCGTCTGTGTGGGTTTATCTGAGGGTGTGTGTAGGTTTATCTGAGGGTGTCTGTGTGGGTTTATCTGTGGGTGTCTGTGTAGGTTTATCTGAAGGTGCGTATAGATTTATCTGAGGGTGTCTGTGTGGGTTTATCTGAGTGTGTGTGTGTGGGTTTATCTGAGGGTGTCTGTGTGGGTTTATCTGAGGGAGCGTGTCGGTTTAACTGAGGGTGTCTGTGTAGGTTTATCTGAGGGTGTCTGTGTCGGTTTATCTGAGGGTATCTGTGTGGGTTTATCTGAGGTGTCTGTGTGGGTTTATCTGTGGGAGTGTGTGGGTTTATCTGAGGGTGAGTGTTTAGGTTTTTCTGAGGGTGTCTGTCTAGGTTTATCTGAAGGTGTCTGTGTGCGTTTATCTGAGGTGTCTGTGTCGGTTTATCTGAGGGTATCTGTGTGGGTTTACCTGAGGGTGTCTGTGTGGGTTTATCTGAGGTGTCTGTGTGGGTTTATCCGAGGGTGTGTGTGGGTTTATCTGAGGGTGTGTGTGGGTTTATCTGAGGGTGTCTGTGTGGGCTTATCTGAGGGTGTCTGTGTGGGTTTACCTGAGGATATCTGTGTGGGTTTATCTGAGGTGTCTGTGTGGGTTTATCTGAGGGTGCGTGTGGGTTTATCTGAGGGTGTGTGTGTGGGTTTATCTGAGGTGTCTGTGTGGGTTTATCTGAGGGTGCGTGTGGGTTAATCTGAGGGTGTGTGTAGGTTTAACTGAGGGTGCGTGTGGGTTTATCTGAGGGTGCGTGTGGGTTTATCTGAGGGTGTGTGTAGGTTTATCTGAGTGTGTCTGTGTAGTTTTAACTGAGGGTGTCTGTGTAGGTTTATCTGAGGGTGTGTGTGGGTTTATCTGAGGGTGTGTGTGTGGGTTTATCTGAGGGTGCGTGTGGGTTTATCTGAGGGTGTGTGTGGGTTTATCTGAGGGTGTCTGTGTGGGTTTATCTGAGGGTGTGTGTGGGTTTATCTGAGGGTGCGTATAGATTTATCTGAGGGTGTCTGTGTGGGTTTATCTGAGTGTGTGTGTTTGGGTTTATCTGAGGGTGTATGTAGGTTTAACTGAGGGTGTGTGTGTAGGATTATCTGAGGGTGTCTGTGTGGGTTTATCTGAGGGTGTCTGTGTAGGTTTATCTGAGGGTGTCTGTGTAGGTTTATCTGAGGGTGTCTGTGTGGGTTTATCTGAGGGTCTCTGTGTACGTTTATCTGAAGGTGTCTGTGTGGGTTTATCTAAGGTGTCTGTGTCGGTTTCTCTGAGAGTGTCTGTGTGGATTTATCGGAGGGTGTCTGTGTGGGTTTAACTGAGGGTGTCTGTGTAGGTTTATCTGAGGGTGTCTGTCTAGGTTTATCTGATGGTTTGTGTGTTTGGGTTTATCTGAGGGTGCGTGTGGGTTTATCTGTGGGAGTGTGTGGGTTTATCTGAGGGTGAGTGTTTAGGTTTTTCTGAGGGTGTCTGTCTAGGTTTATCTGAAGGTGTCTGTCTAGGTTTATCTGAGAGTGTCTGTTCCTATTTTATCTGAGGGTGTCTGTGTGTAGGTTTATCTGAGGGTGTATGTAGGTTTAACTGAGGGTGTCTGTGTTTTTTTAACTGAGGGTGTGTGTGTAGGAATATCTGAGGGTGTCTGTGTGGGTTTATCTGAGGGTGTCTGTCTAGGTTTATCTGAGAGTGTCTGTTCCTATTTTATCTGAGGGTGTCTGTGTGTAGGTTTATCTGAGGGTGTATGTAGGTTTAACTGAGGGTGTCTGTGTTTTTTTAACTGAGGGTGTGTGTGTAGGATTATCTGAGGGTGTCTGTGTGGGTTTATCTGAGGGTGTCTGTGTAGGTTTATCTGAGGGTGTCTGTGTAGGTTTATCTGAGGGTGTCTGTGTGGGTTTATCTGAGGGTCTCTGTGTACGTTTATCTGAAGGTGTCTGTGTGGGTTTATCTGAGGTGTCTGTGTCGGTTTATCTGAGGGTATCTGTGTGGGTTTACCTGAGGGTGTCTGTGTGGGTTTATCTGAGGTGTCTGTATGGGTTTATCCGAGGGTGTGTGTGTGGGTTTATCTGAGGGTGTGTGTGTGGGTTTATCTGAGGGTGTGTGTGGGTTTATCTGAGGGTGTCTGTGTGGGTTTACCTGAGGGTATCTGTGTGTGTTTATCTGAGGTGTCTGTGTGGGTTTATCTGAGGGTGCGTGTGGGTTTATCTGAGGGTGTCTGTGTGGGTTTATCTGAGGTGTCTGTGTGGGTTTATCTGAGGGTCTCTGTGTACGTTTATCTGAAGGTGTCTGTGTGGGTTTATCTGAGGTGTCTGTGTACGTTTATCTGAAGGTGTCTGTGTGGGTTTATCTGTGGGTGTCTGTGTGGGTTTATCTGAGGGTGTGTGTGTGGGTTTATCTGAGGGTGTCTGTGTAGGTTTATCTGAGGGTGCGTGTGGGTTTATCTGAGGGTGTGTGTAGGTTTATCTGAGGGTGCGTGTGGGTTAATCTGAGGGTGTGTGTAGGTTTAACTGAGGGTGTGTGTGTAGGTTTATCTGAGGGTGTCTGTGTAGTTATAACTGAGGGTGCGTGTGGGTTTATCTGAGGGTGCGTGTGGGTTTATCTGAGGGTGTGTGTAGGTTTATCTGAGTGTGTCTGTGTAGTTTTAACTGAGGGTGTCTGTGTAGGTTTATCTGAGGGTGTGTGTGGGTTTATCTGAGGGTGTGTGTGTGGGTTTATCTGAGGGTGCGTGTGGGTTTATCTGAGGGTGTGTGTAGGTTTATCTGAGGGTGTGTGTGTGGGTTTATCTGAGGGTGCGTGTGGGTTTATCTGAGGGTGTGTGTAGGTTTATCTGAGGGTGCGTGTGGGTTAAATGAGGGTGTGTGTAGGTTTATCTGAGGTTGCGTGTGGGTTTATCTGAGGGTGTGTGTGGGTTTATCTGAGGGTGTCTGTGTAGGTTTATCTGAGGGTGCGTGTGGGTTTATCGGACGGTGTCTGTGTAGGTTTATCTGAGGGTGCGTGTGGGTTAATCTGAGGGTGTGTGTAGGTTTATATGAGGGGTCTGTGTGGGTTTATCTGAGGGAGCCTGTGGGTTTTTCTGAGGGTGTGTGTGGGTTTATCTGAGGGTGTCTGTGTGGGTTTATCTGAGGGTGTGTGTGGGTTTATCTGAGGGCGTCTGTGTGGGTTTATCTGAGGGTGTGTGTAGGTTTATCTGAGGGTGTCTGTGTGGGTTTATCTGTGGGTGTCTGTGTAGGTTTATCTGAAGGTGCGTATAGATTTATCTGAGGGTGTCTGTGTGGGTTTATCTGAGTGTGTGTGTGTGGGTTTATCTGAGGGTGTCTGTGTGGGTTTATCTGAGGGAGCGTGTCGGTTTAACTGAGGGTGTCTGTGTAGGTTTATCTGAGGGTGTCTGTGTGGGTTTACCTGAGTGTGTCTGTGTAGTTTTATCTGAGGGTGTCTGTGTCGGTTTATCTGAGGGTATCTGTGTGGGTTTATCTGAGGGTGCGTGTGGGTTTATCTGTGGGAGTGTGTGGGTTTATCTGAGGGTGAGTGTTTAGGTTTTTCTGAGGGTGTCTGTCTAGGTTTATCTGAAGGTGTCTGTGTGGGTTTATCTGAGGTGTCTGTGTCGGTTTATCTGAGGGTATCTGTGTGGGTTTACCTGAGGGTGTCTGTGTGGGTTTATCTGAGGTGTCTGTGTGGGTTTATCCGAGGGTGTGTGTGTGGGTTTATCTGAGGGTGTGTGTGGGTTTATCTGAGGGTGTCTGTGTGGGTTTATCTGAGGGTGTCTGTGTGGGTTTACCTGAGGATATCTGTGTGGGTTTATCTGAGGTGTCTGTGTGGGTTTATCTGAGGGTGCGTGTGGGTTTATCTGAGGGTGTGTGTGTGGGTTTATCTGAGGTGTCTGTGTTGGTTTATCTGAGGGTGTCTGTGTGGGTTTATCTGAGGGTGTCTGTGTAGGTTTATCTGAGGGTGCGTGTGGGTTTATCTGAGGGTGTGTGTAGGTTTATCTGAGGGTGCGTGTGGGTTAATCTGAGGGTGTGTGTAGGTTTAACTGAGGGTGCGTGTGGGTTTATCTGAGGGTGCGTGTGGGTTTATCTGAGGGTGTGTGTAGGTTTATCTGAGTGTTTCTGTGTAGTTTTAACTGAGGGTGTCTGTGTAGGTTTATCTGAGGGTGTGTGTGGGTTTATCTGAGGGTGTGTGTGTGCGTTTATCTGAGGGTGCGTGTGGGTTTACCTGAGGGTGTGTGTGGGTTTATCTGAGGGTGTCAGTGTGGGTTTATCTGAGGGTGTGTGTGGGTTTATCTGAGGGTGTCTGTGTGTATGTTTATCTGAGGGCGTCTATGTGGGTTTATCTGAGGGTGTGTGTAGGTTTATCTGAGGGTGTCTGTGTGGGTTTATCTGTGGGTGTCTGTGTAGGTTTATCTGAGGGTGCGTATAGATTTATCTGAGGGTGTCTGTGTGGGTTTATCTGAGTGTGTGTGTTTGGGTTTATCTGAGGGTGTCTGTACGTTTATCTGAGGTGTCTGTGTGGGTTTATCTGAGGGAGCGTTTAGGTTTAACTGAGGGTGTCTGTGTAGGTTTATCTGAGGGTGTCTGTGTGGGTTTACCTGAGTGTGTCTGTGTAGTTTTAACTGAGGGTGAGTGTGTAGGTTTATCTGAGGGTGCGTGTGGGTTTAACTGATGGTGTGTTTGGGTTTATCTGAGGGTGTCTGTACGTTTATCTGAGGTGTCTGTGTGGGTTTATCTGAGGGAGCGTTTAGGTTTAACTGAGGGTGTCTGTGTAGGTTTATCTGAGGGTGTCTGTGTGGATTTATCTGAGGGTGTGTGTGGGTTTATCTGAGAGTGTCTGTGTGGCTTTATCGGAGGGTGTCTGTGTGGGTTTAACTGAGGGTGTCTGTGTAGGTTTATCTGAGGGTGTGTGTGTAGGTTTATCTGAGGGTGTCTATGTGGGTTTATCTGAGGGTGCGTGTGGGTTTATCTGAGAGTGTCTGTGTGGATTTATCGGAGGGTGTCTGTGTGGGTTTAACTGAGGGTGTCTGTGTAGGTTTATCTGAGGGTGTCTGTCTAGGTTTATCTGATGGTTTGTGTGTTTGGGTTTATCTGAGGGTGCGTGTGGGTTTATCTGTGGGAGTGTGTGGGTTTATCTGAGGGTGAGTGTTTAGGTTTTTCTGAGGGTGTCTGTCTAGGTTTATCTGAAGGTGTCTGTCTAGGTTTATCTGAGAGTGTCTGTTCCTATTTTATCTGAGGGTGTCTGTGTGTAGGTTTATCTGAGGGTGTATGTAGGTTTAACTGAGGGTGTCTGTGTTTTTTTAACTGAGGGTGTGTGTGTAGGAATATCTGAGGGTGTCTGTGTGGGTTTATCTGAGGGTGTCTGTCTAGGTTTATCTGAGAGTGTCTGTTCCTATTTTATCTGAGGGTGTCTGTGTGTAGGTTTATCTGAGGGTGTATGTAGGTTTAACTGAGGGTGTCTGTGTTTTTTTAACTGAGGGTGTGTGTGTAGGATTATCTGAGGGTGTCTGTGTGGGTTTATCTGAGGGTGTCTGTGTAGGTTTATCTGAGGGTGTCTGTGTAGGTTTATCTGAGGGTGTCTGTGTGGGTTTATCTGAGGGTCTCTGTGTACGTTTATCTGAAGGTGTCTGTGTGGGTTTATCTGAGGTGTCTGTGTCGGTTTATCTGAGGGTATCTGTGTGGGTTTACCTGAGGGTGTCTGTGTGGGTTTATCTGAGGTGTCTGTATGGGTTTATCCGAGGGTGTGTGTGTGGGTTTATCTGAGGGTGTGTGTGTGGGTTTATCTGAGGGTGTGTGTGGGTTTATCTGAGGGTGTCTGTGTGGGTTTACCTGAGGGTATCTGTGTGTGTTTATCTGAGGTGTCTGTGTGGGTTTATCTGAGGGTGCGTGTGGGTTTATCTGAGGGTGTCTGTGTGGGTTTATCTGAGGTGTCTGTGTGGGTTTATCTGAGGGTCTCTGTGTACGTTTATCTGAAGGTGTCTGTGTGGGTTTATCTGAGGTGTCTGTGTACGTTTATCTGAAGGTGTCTGTGTGGGTTTATCTGTGGGTGTCTGTGTGGGTTTATCTGAGGGTGTGTGTGTGGGTTTATCTGAGGGTGTCTGTGTAGGTTTATCTGAGGGTGCGTGTGGGTTTATCTGAGGGTGTGTGTAGGTTTATCTGAGGGTGCGTGTGGGTTAATCTGAGGGTGTGTGTAGGTTTAACTGAGGGTGTGTGTGTAGGTTTATCTGAGGGTGTCTGTGTAGTTATAACTGAGGGTGCGTGTGGGTTTATCTGAGGGTGCGTGTGGGTTTATCTGAGGGTGTGTGTAGGTTTATCTGAGTGTGTCTGTGTAGTTTTAACTGAGGGTGTCTGTGTAGGTTTATCTGAGGGTGTGTGTGGGTTTATCTGAGGGTGTGTGTGTGGGTTTATCTGAGGGTGCGTGTGGGTTTATCTGAGGGTGTGTGTAGGTTTATCTGAGGGTGTGTGTGTGGGTTTATCTGAGGGTGCGTGTGGGTTTATCTGAGGGTGTGTGTAGGTTTATCTGAGGGTGCGTGTGGGTTAAATGAGGGTGTGTGTAGGTTTATCTGAGGTTGCGTGTGGGTTTATCTGAGGGTGTCTGTGTAGGTTTATCTGAGGGTGCGTGTGGGTTTATCTGAGGGTGTCTGTGTAGGTTTATCTGAGGGTGCGTGTGGGTTTATCGGACGGTGTCTGTGTAGGTTTATCTGAGGGTGCGTGTGGGTTAATCTGAGGGTGTGTGTAGGTTTATATGAGGGGTCTGTGTGGGTTTATCTGAGGGAGCCTGTGGGTTTTTCTGAGGGTGTGTGTGGGTTTATCTGAGGGTGTCTGTGTGGGTTTATCTGAGGGTGTGTGTGGGTTTATCTGAGGGCGTCTGTGTGGGTTTATCTGAGGGTGTGTGTAGGTTTATCTGAGGGTGTCTGTGTGGGTTTATCTGTGGGTGTCTGTGTAGGTTTATCTGAAGGTGCGTATAGATTTATCTGAGGGTGTCTGTGTGGGTTTATCTGAGTGTGTGTGTGTGGGTTTATCTGAGGGTGTCTGTGTGGGTTTATCTGAGGGAGCGTGTCGGTTTAACTGAGGGTGTCTGTGTAGGTTTATCTGAGGGTGTCTGTGTGGGTTTACCTGAGTGTGTCTGTGTAGTTTTATCTGAGGGTGTCTGTGTCGGTTTATCTGAGGGTATCTGTGTGGGTTTATCTGAGGGTGCGTGTGGGTTTATCTGTGGGAGTGTGTGGGTTTATCTGAGGGTGAGTGTTTAGGTTTTTCTGAGGGTGTCTGTCTAGGTTTATCTGAAGGTGTCTGTGTGGGTTTATCTGAGGTGTCTGTGTCGGTTTATCTGAGGGTATCTGTGTGGGTTTACCTGAGGGTGTCTGTGTGGGTTTATCTGAGGTGTCTGTGTGGGTTTATCCGAGGGTGTGTGTGTGGGTTTATCTGAGGGTGTGTGTGGGTTTATCTGAGGGTGTCTGTGTGGGTTTATCTGAGGGTGTCTGTGTGGGTTTACCTGAGGATATCTGTGTGGGTTTATCTGAGGTGTCTGTGTGGGTTTATCTGAGGGTGCGTGTGGGTTTATCTGAGGGTGTGTGTGTGGGTTTATCTGAGGGTGCGTGTGGGTTTATCTGAGGGTGTGTGTAGGTTTATCTGAGGGTGCGTGTGGGTTAATCTGAGGGTGTGTGTAGGTTTAACTGAGGGTGCGTGTGGGTTTATCTGAGGGTGCGTGTGGGTTTATCTGAGGGTGTGTGTAGGTTTATCTGAGTGTGTCTGTGTAGTTTTAACTGAGGGTGTCTGTGTAGGTTTATCTGAGGGTGTGTGTGGGTTTATCTGAGGGTGTGTGTGTGCGTTTATCTGAGGGTGCGTGTGGGTTTACCTGAGGGTGTGTGTGGGTTTATCTGAGGGTGTCTGTGTGGGTTTATCTGAGGGTGTGTGTGGGTTTATCTGAGGGTGTCTGTGTGTATGTTTATCTGAGGGCGTCTATGTGGGTTTATCTGAGGGTGTGTGTAGGTTTATCTGAGGGTGTCTGTGTGGGTTTATCTGTGGGTGTCTGTGTAGGTTTATCTGAGGGTGCGTATAGATTTATCTGAGGGTGTCTGTGTGGGTTTATCTGAGTGTGTGTGTTTGGGTTTATCTGAGGGTGTCTGTACGTTTATCTGAGGTGTCTGTGTGGGTTTATCTGAGGGAGCGTTTAGGTTTAACTGAGGGTGTCTGTGTAGGTTTATCTGAGGGTGTCTGTGTGGGTTTACCTGAGTGTGTCTGTGTAGTTTTAACTGAGGGTGAGTGTGTAGGTTTATCTGAGGGTGCGTGTGGGTTTAACTGATGGTGTGTTTGGGTTTATCTGAGGGTGTCTGTACGTTTATCTGAGGTGTCTGTGTGGGTTTATCTGAGGGAGCGTTTAGGTTTAACTGAGGGTGTCTGTGTAGGTTTATCTGAGGGTGTCTGTGTGGATTTACCTGAGTGTGTCTCTGTAGGTTTATCTGAGGGTGCGTGTGGGTTTAACTGATGGTGTGTGTGGGTTCATCTGAGGGTGCGTGTGGGTTTATCTGAGGGTGTCTGTGTGGGTTTATCTGAGGGAATATGTATAGGTTTATCGGAGGGTGCGTGTGGGTTTATCTGAGGGTATCTGTGTAGGTTTATCTGAGGGTGTGTGTGCAGGTTTATCTGAGGGTGTGTGTGTGGGTTTATCTGGGGGTGTCTGTGTGGGTTTATTTGAGGGTGTCTGTGTGGGTTTATCTGAATGTGTGTCTGTGTAGGTTTATATGAGGGTGTGTGAGTGGGTTTATCGGAGGGTGCGTGTGGGTTTATCTGAGGGTATCTGTGTAGGTTTATCTGAGGGTGTGTTTGTGTTTATCTGAGGGTGTGTGCGTAGGTTTATCTGAGGGTGTGTGTGTAGTTTTATCTGAGGATGCCTGTGTACGTTTATCTGAGGGTGTCCTGTGGGTTTATCTGAGGGGGTGTGTGTGGGTTTATCTGAGGGTGAGTGTGTAGGTTTATCTGAGGGTGTGTGTCTAGGTTTATCTGAGGGTGTCTGTGTGGGTTTATCTGAGGGTGTGTGTGGGTTTATCTGAGGGTGAGTGTTTAGGTTTATCTGAGGGTGTCTGTGTAGGTTTATCTGAGGGTGTGTGTGTAGGTTTATCTGAGGGTGTCTATGTGGGTTTATCTGAGGGTGCGTGTGGGTTTATCTGAGGGTGTCTGTGTGGATTTATCGGAGGGTGTCTGTGTGGGTTTAACTGAGGGTGTCTGTGTAGGTTTATCTGAGGGTGTCTGTCTAGGTTTATCTGATGGTTTGTGTGTTTGGGTTTATCTGAGGGTGCGTGTGGGTTTATCTGTGGGAGTGTGTGGGTTTATCTGAGGGTGAGTGTTTAGGTTTTTCTGAGGGGGTCTGTCTAGGTTTATCTGAAGGTGTCTGTCTAGGTTTATCTGAGAGTGTCTGTTCCTATTTTATCTGAGGGTGTCTGTGTGTAGGTTTATCTGAGGGTGTATGTAGGTTTAACTGAGGGTGTCTGTGTTTTTTTAACTGAGGGTGTGTGTGTAGGATTATCTGAGGGTGTCTGTGTGGGTTTATCTGAGGGTGTCTGTGTAGGTTTATCTGAGGGTGTCTGTGTGGGTTTATCTGAGGGTCTCTGTGTATGTTTATCTGAAGGTGTCTGTGTGGGTTTATCTGAGGTGTCTGTGTCGGTTTATCTGAGGGTATCTGTGTGGGTTTACCTGAGGGTGTCTGTGTGGGTTTATCTGAGGTGTCTGTATGGGTTTATCCGAGGGTGTGTGTGTGGGTTTATCTGAGGGTGTGTGTGTGGGTTTATCTGAGGGTGTGTGTGTGTTTATCTGAGGGTGTCTGTGTGGGTTAACCTGAGGGTATCTGTGTGTGTTTATCTGAGGTGTCTGTGTGGGTTTATCTGAGGGTGCGTGTGGGTTTATCTGAGGGTGTCTGTGTGGGTTTATCTGAGGTGTCTGTGTGGGTTTATCTGAGGGTCTCTGTGTACGTTTATCTGAAGGTGTCTGTGTGGGTTTATCTGAGGTGTCTGTGTACGTTTATCTGAAGGTGTCTGTGTGGGTTTATCTGTGGGTGTCTGTGTAGGTTTATCTGAGGGTGCGTGTGGGTTTATCTGAGGGTGTCTGTGTGGGTTTATCTGTGGGTGTCTGTGTGGGTTTATCTGAGGGTGTGTGTGTGGGTTTATCTGAGGGTGTCTGTGTAGGTTTATCTGAGGGTGCGTGTGGGTTTATCTGAGGGTGTGTGTAGGTTTATCTGAGGGTGCGTGTGGGTTAATCTGAGGGTGTGTGTAGGTGTAACTGAGGGTGTGTGTGTAGGTTTATCTGAGGGTGTCTGTGTAGTTATAACTGAGGGTGCGTGTGGGTTTATCTGAGGGTGCGTGTGGGTTTATCTGAGGGTGTGTGTGGGTTTATCTGAGGGTGTGTGTGTGGGTTTATCTGAGGGCGCGTGTGGGTTTATCTGAGGGTGTGTGTAGGTTTATCTGAGGGTGTGTGTGTGGGTTTATCTGAGGGTGCGTGTGGGTTTATCTGAGGGTGTGTGTAGGTTTATCTGAGGGTGCGTGTGGGTTAAATGAGGGTGTGTGTAGGTTTATCTGAGGGTGCGTGTGGGTTTATCTGAGGGTGTGTGTAGGTTTAACTGAGGGTGTGTGTGTAGGTTTATCTGAGGGTGTCTGTGTAGGTTTATCTGAGGGTGCGTGTGGGTTTATCGGACGGTGTCTGTGTAGGTTTATCTGAGGGTGCGTGTGGGTTAATCTGAGGGTGTGTGTAGGTTTATATGAGGGGTCTGTGTGAGTTTATCTGAGGGAGCCTGTGGGTTTTTCTGAGGGTGTGTGTGGGTTTATCTGAGGGTGTCTGTGTGGGTTTATCTGAGGGTGTGTGTGGGTTTATCTGAGGGCGTCTGTGTGGGTTTATCTGAGGGTGTGTGTAGGTTTATCTGAGGGTGTC
Organism: Hypanus sabinus; assembly: GCF_030144855.1. NCBI lineage: Eukaryota > Metazoa > Chordata > Chondrichthyes > Myliobatiformes > Dasyatidae > Hypanus > Hypanus sabinus. Next base: position 51,009 of record NW_026781814.1, read on the forward strand.
TGTGTGGGTTTATCTGTGGGTGTCTGTGTAGGTTTATCTGAAGGTGCGTATAGATTTATCTGAGGGTGTCTGTGTGGGTTTATCTGAGTGTGTGTGTGTGGGTTTATCTGAGGGTGTCTGTGTGGGTTTATCTGAGGGAGCGTGTCGGTTTAACTGAGGGTGTCTGTGTAGGTTTATCTGAGGGTGTCTGTGTGGGTTTATCTGAGGTGTCTGTGTGGGTTTATCTGAGGGTCTCTGTGTACGTTTATCTGAAGGTGTCTGTGTGGGTTTATCTGAGGTGTCTGTGTCGGTTTATCTGTGGGTGTCTGTGTGGGTTTATCTGAGGGTGTGTGTGTGGGTTTATCTGAGGGTGTCTGTGTAGGTTTATCTGAGGGTGCGTGTGGGTTTATCTGAGGGTGTGTGTAGGTTTATCTGAGGGTGCGTGTGGGTTAATCTGAGGGTGTGTGTAGGTTTATCTGAGGGTGTGTGTGTAGGTTTATCTGAGGGTGTCTATGTGGGTTTATCTGAGGGTGCGTGTGGGTTTATCTGAGGGTGTCTGTGTGGATTTATCGGAGGGTGTCTGTGTGGGTTTAACTGAGGGTGTCTGTGTAGGTTTATCTGAGGGTGTCTGTCTAGGTTTATCTGATGGTTTGTGTGTTTGGGTTTATCTGAGGGTGCGTGTGGGTTTATCTGTGGGAGTGTGTGGGTTTATCTGAGGGTGAGTGTTTAGGTTTTTCTGAGGGGGTCTGTCTAGGTTTATCTGAAGGTGTCTGTCTAGGTTTATCTGAGAGTGTCTGTTCCTATTTTATCTGAGGGTGTCTGTGTGTAGGTTTATCTGAGGGTGTATGTAGGTTTAACTGAGGGTGTCTGTGTTTTTTTAACTGAGGGTGTGTGTGTAGGATTATCTGAGGGTGTCTGTGTGGGTTTATCTGAGGGTGTCTGTCTAGGTTTATCTGAGAGTGTCAGTTCCTATTTTATCTGAGGGTGTCTGTGTGTAGGTTTATCTGAGGGTGTATGTAGGTTTAACTGAGGGTGTCTGTGTTTTTTTAACTGAGGGTGTGTGTGTAGGATTATCTGAGGGTGTCTGTGTGGGTTTATCTGAGGGTGTCTGTGTAGGTTTATCTGAGGGTGTCTGTGTGGGTTTATCTGAGGGTCTCTGTGTATGTTTATCTGAAGGTGTCTGTGTGGGTTTATCTGAGGTGTCTGTGTCGGTTTATCTGAGGGTATCTGTGTGGGTTTACCTGAGGGTGTCTGTGTGGGTTTATCTGAGGTGTCTGTATGGGTTTATCCGAGGGTGTGTGTGTGGGTTTATCTGAGGGTGTGTGTGTGGGTTTATCTGAGGGTGTGTGTGTGTTTATCTGAGGGTGTCTGTGTGGGTTTACCTGAGGGTATCTGTGTGTGTTTATCTGAGGTGTCTGTGTGGGTTTATCTGAGGGTGCGTGTGGGTTTATCTGAGGGTGTCTGTGTGGGTTTATCTGAGGTGTCTGTGTGGGTTTATCTGAGGGTCTCTGTGTACGTTTATCTGAAGGTGTCTGTGTGGGTTAATCTGAGGTGTCTGTGTACGTTTATCTGAAGGTGTCTGTGTGGGTTTATCTGTGGGTGTCTGTGTGGGTTTATCTGAGGGTGTGTGTGTGGGTTTATCTGAGGGTGTCTGTGTAGGTTTATCTGAGGGTGTGTGTGTAGGTTTATCTGAGGGTGTCTGTGTGGGTTTATCTGAGGGTGTGTGTAGGTTTATCTGAGGGTGCGTGTGGGTTAATCTGAGGGTGTGTGTAGGTGTAACTGAGGGTGTGTGTGTAGGTTTATCTGAGGGTGTCTGTGTAGTTATAACTGAGGGTGCGTGTGGGTTTATCTGAGGGTGCGTGTGGGTTTATCTGAGGGTGTGTGTAGGTTTATCTGAGTGTGTCTGTGTAGTTTTAACTGAGGGTGTCTGTGTAGGTTTATCTGAGGGTGTGTGTGGGTTTATCTGAGGGTGTGTGTGTGGGTTTATCTGAGGGCGCGTGTGGGTTTATCTGAGGGTGTGTGTAGGTTTATCTGAGGGTGTGTGTGTGGGTTTATCTGAGGGTGCGTGTGGGTTTATCTGAGGGTGTGTGTAGGTTTATCTGAGGGTGCGTGTGGGTTAAATGAGGGTGTGTGTAGGTTTATCTGAGGGTGCGTGTGGGTTTATCTGAGGGTGTGTGTAGGTTTAACTGAGGGTGTGTGTGTAGGTTTATCTGAGGGTGTCTGTGTAGGTTTATCTGAGGGTGCGTGTGGGTTTATCGGACGGTGTCTGTGTAGGTTTATCTGAGGGTGCGTGTGGGTTAATCTGAGGGTGTGTGTAGGTTTATATGAGGGGTCTGTGTGAGTTTATCTGAGGGAGCCTGTGGGTTTTTCTGAGGGTGTGTGTGGGTTTATCTGAGGGTGTCTGTGTGGGTTTATCTGAGGGTGTGTGTGGGTTTATCTGAGGGCGTCTGTGTGGGTTTATCTGAGGGTGTGTGTAGGTTTATCTGAGGGTGTCTGTGTGGGTTTATCTGTGGGTGTCTGTGTAGGTTTATCTGAAGGTGCGTATAGATTTATCTGAGGGTGTCTGTGTGGGTTTATCTGAGTGTGTGTGTGTGGGTTTATCTGAGGGTGTCTGTGTGGGTTTATCTGAGGGAGCGTGTCGGTTTAACTGAGGGTGTCTGTGTAGGTTTATCTGAGGGTGTCTGTGTGGGTTTATCTGAGGTGTCTGTGTGGGTTTATCTGAGGGTCTCTGTGTACGTTTATCTGAAGGTGTCTGTGTGGGTTTATCTGAGGTGTCTGTGTACGTTTATCTGAAGGTGTCTGTGTGGGTTTATCTGTGGGTGTCTGTGTGGGTTTATCTGAGGGTGTGTGTGTGGGTTTATCTGAGGGTGTCTGTGTAGGTTTATCTGAGGGTGCGTGTGGGTTTATCTGAGGGTGTGTGTAGGTTTATCTGAGGGTGCGTGTGGGTTAATCTGAGGGTGTGTGTAGGTTTAACTGAGGGTGTGTGTGTAGGTTTATCTGAGGGTGTCTGTGTAGTTATAACTGAGGGTGCGTGTGGGTTTATCTGAGGGTGCGTGTGGGTTTATCTGAGGGTGTGTGTAGGTTTATCTGAGTGTGTCTGTGTAGTTTTAACTGAGGGTGTCTGTGTAGGTTTATCTGAGGGTGTGTGTGGGTTTATCTGAGGGTGTGTGTGTGGGTTTATCTGAGGGTGCGTGTGGGTTTATCTGAGGGTGTGTGTAGGTTTATCTGAGGGTGTGTGTGTGGGTTTATCTGAGGGTGCGTGTGGGTTTATCTGAGGGTGTGTGTAGGTTTATCTGAGGGTGCGTGTGGGTTAAATGAGGGTGTGTGTAGGTTTATCTGAGGTTGCGTGTGGGTTTATCTGAGGGTGTGTGTAGGTTTAACTGAGGGTGTGTGTGTAGGGTTATCTGAGGGTGTCTGTGTAGGTTTATCTGAGGGTGCGTGTGGGTTTATCGGACGGTGTCTGTGTAGGTTTATCTGAGGGTGCGTGTGGGTTAATCTGAGGGTGTGTGTAGGTTTATATGAGGGGTCTGTGTGGGTTTATCTGAGGGAGCCTGTGGGTTTTTCTGAGGGTGTGTGTGGGTTTATCTGAGGGTGTCTGTGTGGGTTTATCTGAGGGTGTGTGTGGGTTTATCTGAGGGCGTCTGTGTGGGTTTATCTGAGGGTGTGTGTAGGTTTATCTGAGGGTGTCTGTGTGGGTTTATCTGTGGGTGTCTGTGTAGGTGTATCTGAAGGTGCGTATAGATTTATCTGAGGGTGTCTGTGTGGGTTTATCTGAGTGTGTGTGTGTGGGTTTATCTGAGGGTGTCTGTGTGGGTTTATCTGAGGGAGCGTGTCGGTTTAACTGAGGGTGTCTGTGTAGGTTTATCTGAGGGTGTCTGTGTGGGTTTACCTGAGTGTGTCTGTGTAGTTTTATCTGAGGGTGTCTGTGTCGGTTTATCTGAGGGTATCTGTGTGGGTTTATCTGAGGTGTCTGTGTGGGTTTATCTGTGGGAGTGTGTGGGTTTATCTGAGGGTGAGTGTTTAGGTTTTTCTGAGGGTGTCTGTCTAGGTTTATCTGAAGGTGTCTGTGTGGGTTTATCTGAGGTGTCTGTGTCGGTTTATCTGAGGGTATCTGTGTGGGTTTACCTGAGGGTGTCTGTGTGGGTTTATCTGAGGTGTCTGTGTGGGTTTATCCGAGGGTGTGTGTGGGTTTATCTGAGGGTGTGTGTGGGTTTATCTGAGGGTGTCTGAGTGGGTTTATCTGAGGGTGTCTGTGTGGGTTTACCTGAGGATATCTGTGTGGGTTTATCTGAGGTGTCTGTGTGGGTTTATCTGAGGGTGCGTGTGGGTTTATCTGAGGGTGTGTGTGTGGGTTTATCTGAGGTGTCTGTGTTGGTTTATCTGAGGGTGTCTGTGTGGGTTTATCTGAGGGTGTCTGTGTAGGTTTATCTGAGGGTGCGTGTGGGTTTATCTGAGGGTGTGTGTAGGTTTATCTGAGGGTGCGTGTGGGTTAATCTGAGGGTGTGTGTAGGTTTAACTGAGGGTGCGTGTGGGTTTATCTGAGGGTGCGTGTGGGTTTATCTGAGGGTGTGTGTAGGTTTATCTGAGTGTGTCTGTGTAGTTTTAACTGAGGGTGTCTGTGTAGGTTTATCTGAGGGTGTGTGTGGGTTTATCTGAGGGTGTGTGTGTGGGTTTATCTGAGGGTGCGTGTGGGTTTATCTGAGGGTGTGTGTGGGTTTATCTGAGGGTGTCTGTGTGGGTTTATCTGAGGGTGTCTGTGTGGGTTTATCTGAGGGAATATGTATAGGTTTATCGGAGGGTGCGTGTGGGTTTATCTGAGGGTATCTGTGTAGGTTTATCTGAGGGTGTGTGTGCAGGTTTATCTGAGGGTGTGTGTGTGGGTTTATCTGGGGGTGTCTGTGTGGGTTTATTTGAGGGTGTCTGTGTGGGTTTATCTGAATGTGTGTCTGTGTAGGTTTATATGAGGGTGTGTGAGTGGGTTTATCGGAGGGTGCGTGTGGGTTTATCTGAGGGTATCTGTGTAGGTTTATCTGAGGGTGTGTGTGGGTTTAACTTAGGGTATCTGTGTAGGTTTATCTGAGGGTGTGTGTGTGTTTATCTGAGGGTGTGTGCGTAGGTTTATCTGGGGGTGTGTGTGTAGTTTTATCTGAGGATGTCTGTGTACGTTTATCCGAGGGTGTCCTGTGGGTTTATCTGAGGGGGTGTGTGTGATTTTATCTGAGGGTGTGTGTGTGGGTTTATCTGAGGGTGAGTGTGTAGGTTTATCTGAGGGTGTGTGTCTAGGTTTATCTGAGGGTGTCTGTGTGGGTTTATCTGAGGGTGTGTGTGGGTTTATCTGAGGGTGAGTGTTTAGGTTTATCTGAGGGTGTCTGTGTAGGTTTATCTGAGGGTGTGTGTGTAGGTTTATCTGAGGGTGTCTATGTGGGTTTATCTGAGGGTGCGTGTGGGTTTATCTGAGGGTGTCTGTGTGGATTTATCGGAGGGTGTCTGTGTGGGTTTAACTGAGGGTGTCTGTGTAGGTTTATCTGAGGGTGTCTGTCTAGGTTTATCTGATGGTTTGTGTGTTTGGGTTTATCTGAGGGTGCGTGTGGGTTTATCTGTGGGAGTGTGTGGGTTTATCTGAGGGTGAGTGTTTAGGTTTTTCTGAGGGTGTCTGTCTAGGTTTATCTGAAGGTGTCTGTCTAGGTTTATCTGAGAGTGTCTGTTCCTATTTTATCTGAGGGTGTCTGTGTGTAGGTTTATCTGAGGGTGTATGTAGGTTTAACTGAGGGTGTCTGTGTTTTTTTAACTGAGGGTGTGTGTGTAGGATTATCTGAGGGTGTCTGTGTGGGTTTATCTGAGGGTGTCTGTCTAGGTTTATCTGAGAGTGTCTGTTCCTATTTTATCTGAGGGTGTCTGTGTGTAGGTTTATCTGAGGGTGTATGTAGGTTTAACTGAGGGTGTCTGTGTTTTTTTAACTGAGGGTGTGTGTGTAGGATTATCTGAGGGTGTCTGTGTGGGTTTATCTGAGGGTGTCTGTGTAGGTTTATCTGAGGGTGTCTGTGTGGGTTTATCTGAGGGTCTCTGTGTATGTTTATCTGAAGGTGTCTGTGTGGGTTTATCTGAGGTGTCTGTTTCGGTTTATCTGAGGGTATCTGTGTGGGTTTACCTGAGGGTGTCTGTGTGGGTTTATCTGAGGTGTCTGTATGGGTTTATCCGAGGGTGTGTGTGTGGGTTTATCTGAGGGTGTGTGTGTGGGTTTATCTGAGGGTGTGTGTGTGTTTATCTGAGGGTGTCTGTGTGGGTTTACCTGAGGGTATCTGTGTGTGTTTATCTGAGGTGTCTGTGTGGGTTTATCTGAGGGTGCGTGTGGGTTTATCTGAGGGTGTCTGTGTGGGTTTATCTGAGGTGTCTGTGTGGGTTTATCTGAGGGTCTCTGTGTACGTTTATCTGAAGGTGTCTGTGTGGGTTTATCTGAGGTGTCTGTGTACTTTTATCTGAAGGTGTCTGTGTGGGTTTATCTGTGGGTGTCTGTGTGGGTTTATCTGAGGGTGTGTGTGTGGGTTTATCTGAGGGTGTCTGTGTAGGTTTATCTGAGGGTGCCTGTGGGTTTATCTGAGGGTGTGTGTAGGTTTATCTGAGGGTGCGTGTGGGTTAATCTGAGGGTGTGTGTAGGTTTAACTGAGGGTGTGTGTGTAGGTTTATCTGAGGGTGTCTGTGTAGTTATAACTGAGGGTGCGTGTGGGTTTATCTGAGGGTGCGTGTGGGTTTATCTGAGGGTGTGTGTAGGTTTATCTGAGTGTGTCTGTGTAGTTTTAACTGAGGGTGTCTGTCTAGGTTTATCTGAGGGTGTGTGTGGGTTTATCTGAGGGTGTGTGTGTGGGTTTATCTGAGGGCGCGTGTGGGTTTATCTGAGGGTGTGTGTAGGTTTATCTGAGGGTGTGTGTGTGGGTTTATCTGAGGGTGCGTGTGGGTTTATCTGAGGGTGTGTGTAGGTTTATCTGAGGGTGCGTGTGGGTTAAATGAGGGTGTGTGTAGGTTTATCTGAGGGTGCGTGTGGGTTTATCTGAGGGTGTGTGTAGGTTTAACTGAGGGTGTGTGTGTAGGTTTATCTGAGGGTGTCTGTGTAGGTTTATCTGAGGGTGCGTGTGGGTTAATCTGAGGGTGTGTGTAGGTTTATATGAGGGGTCTGTGTGGGTTTATCTGAGGGAGCCTGTAGGTTTTTCTGAGGGTGTGTGTGGGTTTATCTGAGGGTGTCTGTGTGGGTTTATCTGAGGGTGTGTGTGGGTTTATCTGAGGGTGTGTGTAGGTTTATCTGAGGGTGTCTGTGTGGGTTTATCTGTGGGTGTCTGTGTAGGTTTATCTGAAGGTGCGTATAGATTTATCTGAGGGTGTCTGTGTGGGTTTATCTGAGTGTGTGTGTGTGGGTTTATCTGAGGGTGTCTGTGTGGGTTTATCTGAGGGAGCGTGTCGGTTTAACTGAGGGTGTCTGTGTAGGTTTATCTGAGGGTGTCTGTGTGGGTTTACCTGAGTGTGTCTGTGTAGTTTTATCTGAGGGTGTCTGTGTCGGTTTATCTGAGGGTATCTGTGTGGGTTTATCTGAGGGTGCGTATGGGTTTATCTGTGGGAGTGTGTGGGTTTATCTGAGGGTGAGTGTTTAGGTTTTTCTGAGGGTGTCTGTCTAGGTTTATCTGAAGGTGTCTGTGTGGGTTTATCTGAGGTGTCTGTGTCGGTTTATCTGAGGGTATCTGTGTGGGTTTACCTGAGGGTGTCTGTGTGGGTTTATCTGAGGTGTCTGTGTGGGTTTATCCGAGGGTGTGTGTGTGGGTTTATCTGAGGGTGTGTGTGTGGGTTTATCTGAGGGTGTGTGTGGGTTTATCTGAGGGTGTCTGTGTGGGTTTATCTGAGGGTGTCTGTGTGGGTTTACCTGAGGATATCTGTGTGGGTTTATCTGAGGTGTCTGTGTGGGTTTATCTGAGGGTGCGTGTGGGTTTATCTGAGGGTGTGTGTGTGGGTTTATCTGAGGTGTCTGTGTTGGTTTATCTGAGGGTGTCTGTGTGGGTTTATCTGAGGGTGTCTGTGTAGGTTTATCTGAGGGTGCGTGTGGGTTTATCTGAGGGTGTGTGTAGGTTTATCTGAGGGTGCGTGTGGGTTAATCTGAGGGTGTGTGTAGGTTTAACTGAGGGTGCGTGTGGGTTTATCTGAGGGTGCGTGTGGGTTTATCTGAGGGTGTGTGTAGGTTTATCTGAGTGTGTCTGTGTAGTTTTAACTGAGGGTGTCTGTGTAGGTTTATCTGAGGGTGTGTGTGGGTTTATCTGAGGGTGTGTGTGTGGGTTTATCTGAGGGTGCGTGTGGGTTTATCTGAGGGTGTGTGTGGGTTTATCTGAGGGTGTCTGTGTGGGTTTATCTGAGGGTGTGTGTGGGTTTATCTGAGGGTGTCTGTGTGTATGTTTATCTGAGGGCGTCTATGTGGGTTTATCTGAGGGTGTGTGTAGGTTTATCTGAGGGTGTCTGTTTGGGTTTATCTGTGGGTGTCTGTGTAGGTTTATCTGAGGGTGCGTATAGATTTATCTGAGGGTGTCTGTGTGGGTTTATCTGAGTGTGTGTGTTTGGGTTTATCTGAGGGTGTCTGTACGTTTATCTGAGGTGTCTGTGTGGGTTTATCTGAGGGAGCGTTTAGGTTTAACTGAGGGTGTCTGTGTAGGTTTATCTGAGTGTGCGTGTGGGTTAATCTGAGGGTGTGTGTAGGTTTATCGGAGGGTGTCTGTGTGGGTTTATCTGAGAGTGTCTGTGTGGGTTTATCTGAGAGTGTCTGTGTAGGTTTATCTGAGGGTGCGTGTGGGTTTATCTGAGGGTGCGTGTGGGTTTATCTGAGGGTGTCTGTGTAGGTTTATCTGAGGGTGTGTGTGTAGGTTTATCTGAGGGTGTCTGAGCAGGTTTATCTGAGGGTGTGTGTGCAGGTTTATCTGAGGGTGTGTGTGTGGGTTCATCTGAGGGTGCGTGTGGGTTTATCTGAGGGTGTGTGTGGGTTTATCTGAGGGTGTCTGTGTGGGTTTATCTGAGGGTATCTGTGTAGGTTTATCTGAGGGTGTGTGTGCAGGTTTATCTGAGGGTGTGTGTGTGGGTTTATCTGAGGGTGTCTGTGTGGGTTTATTTGAGGGTGTCTGTGTGGGTTTATCTGAATGTGTGTCTGTGTAGGTTTATCTGAGGGTGTGTGTGCAGGTTTATCTGAGGGTGTCTGTGTGGGTTTATCTGAGGGTGTCTGTGTGGGTTTATCTGAGGGTATATGTATAGGTTTATCGGAGGGTGCGTGTGGGTTTATCTGAGGGTATCTGTGTAGGTTTATCTGAGGGTGTGTGTGGGTTTAACTTAGGGTGTCTGTGTGGGTTTATCTGAGGGTGCGTGTCTGTGTAGTTTTATAAGAGCGTGTGTGTGTGTGTTTATCTGAGGGTGTGTGCGTAGGTTTATCTGAGGGTGTGTGTGTAGTTTTATCTGAGGATGTCTGTGTACGTTTATCTGAGGGTGTCCTGTGGGTTTATCTGAGGGTGTCTGTGTGGGTTTATCTGAGGGGGTGTGTGTGATTTTATCTGAGGGTGTGTGTGTGGGTTTATCTGAGGGTGAGTGTGTAGGTTTATCTGAGGGTGTGTGTCTAGGTTTATCTGAGGGTGTCTGTGTGGGTTTATCTGAGGGTGTGTGTGGGTTTATCTGAGGGTGAGTGTTTAGGTTTATCTGAGGGTGTCTGTGTAGGTTTATCTGAGGGTGTGTGTGTAGGTTTATCTGAGGGTGTCTATGTGGGTTTATCTGAGGGTGCGTGTGGGTTTATCTGAGAGTGTCTGTGTGGATTTATCGGAGGGTGTCTGTGTGGGTTTAACTGAGGGTGTCTGTGTAGGTTTATCTGAGGGTGTCTGTCTAGGTTTATCTGATGGTTTGTGTGTTTGGGTTTATCTGAGGGTGCGTGTGGGTTTATCTGTGGGAGTGTGTGGGTTTATCTGAGGGTGACTGTTTAGGTTTTTCTGAGGGTGTCTGTCTAGGTTTATCTGAGAGTGTCTGTTCCTATTTTATCTGAGGGTGTCTGTGTGTAGGTTTATCTGAGGGTGTATGTAGGTTTAACTGAGGGTGTCTGTGTTTTTTTAACTGAGGGTGTGTGTGTAGGATTATCTGAGGGTGTCTGTGTGGGTTTATCTGAGGGTGTCTGTCTAGGTTTATCTGAGAGTGTCTGTTCCTATTTTATCTGAGGGTGTCTGTGTGTAGGTTTATCTGAGGGTGTATGTAGGTTTAACTGAGGGTGTCTGTGTTTTTTTAACTGAGGGTGTGTGTGTAGGATTATCTGAGGGTGTCTGTGTGGGTTTATCTGAGGGTGTCTGTGTAGGTTTATCTGAGGGTGTCTCTGTGGGTTTATCTGAGGGTCTCTGTGTACGTTTATCTGAAGGTGTCTGTGTGGGTTTATCTGAGGTGTCTGTGTCGGTTTATCTGAGGGTATCTGTGTGGGTTTACCTGAGGGTGTCTGTGTGGGTTTATCTGAGGTGTCTGTGTGGGTTTATCCGAGGGTGTGTGTGTGGGTTTATCTGAGGGTGTGTGTGTGGGTTTATCTGAGGGTGTGTGTGGGTTTATCTGAGGGTGTCTGTGTGGGTTTACCTGAGGGTATCTGTGTGTGTTTATCTGAGGTGTCTGTGTGGGTTTATCTGAGGGTGCGTGTGGGTTTATCTGAGGGTGTCTGTGTGGGTTTATCTGAGGTGTCTATGTGGGTTTATCTGAGGGTGCGTGTGGGTTTATCTGAGGGTGTCTGTGTGGGTTTATCTGAAGGTGTCTGTGTGGGTTTATCTGAGGTGTCTATGTGGGTTTATCTGAGGGTGTGTGTAGGTTTATCTGAGGGTGCGTGTGGGTTAATCTGAGGGTGTGTGTAGGTTTAACTGAGGGTGTGTGTGTAGGTTTATCTGAGGGTGTCTGTGTAGTTTTAACTGAGGGTGCGAGTGGGTTTATCTGAGGGTGCGTGTGGGTTTATCTGAGGGTGTGTGTAGGTTTATCTGAGTGTGTCTGTGTAGTTTTAACTGAGGGTGTCTGTGTAGGTTTATCTGAGGGTGTGTGTGTGTTTATCTTAGGGTGTGTGTGTGGGTTTATCTGAGGGTGCGTGTGGGTTTATCTGAGGGTGTGTGTAGGTTTATCTGAGGGTGTGTGTGTGGGTTTATCTGAGGGTGCATGTGGGTTTATCTGAGGGTGTGTGTAGGTTTATCTAAGGGTGCGTGTGGGTTAAATGAGGGTGTGTGTAGGTTTATCTGAGGGTGCGTGTGGGTTTATCTGAAGGTGTGTGTAGTTTTAACTGAGGGTGTCTGTGTAGGTTTATCTGAGGGTGCGTGTGAGTTTATCGGACGGTGTCTGTGTAGGTTTATCTGAGGGTGCGTGTGGGTTAATCTGAGGGTGTGTGTAGGTTTATATGAGGGGTCTGTGTGGGTTTATCTGAGGGAGCCTGTGGGTTTTTCTGAGGGTGTGTGTGGGTTTATCTGAGGGTGTCTGTGTGGGTTTATCTGAGGGTGTGTGTGGGTTTATCTGAGGGTGTCTGTGTGTATGTTTATCTGAGGGCGTCTGTGTGGGTTTATCTGAGGGTGTGTGTAGGTTTATCTGAGGGTGTCTGTGTGGGTTTATCTGTGGGTGTATGTGTAGGTTTATCTGAAGGTGCGTATAGATTTATCTGAGGGTGTCTGTGTGGGTTTATCTGAGTGTGTGTGTGTGGGTTTATCTGAGGGTGTCTGTACGTTTATCTGAGGTGTCTGTGTGGGTTTATCTGAGGGAGCGTGTCGGTTTAACTGAGGGTGTCTGTGTAGGTTTATCTGAGGGTGTCTGTGTGGGTTTACCTGAGTGTGTCTGTGTAGTTTTATCTGAGGGTGTCTGTGTCGGTTTATCTGAGGGTATCTGTGTGGGTTTATCTGAGGTGTCTGTGTGGGTTTATCTGTGGGAGTGTGTGGGTTTATCTGAGGGTGAGTGTTTAGGTTTTTCTGAGGGTGTCTGTCTAGGTTTATCTGAAGGTGTCTGTGTGGGTTTATCTGAGGTGTCTGTGTCGGTTTATCTGAGGGTATCTGTGTGGGTTTACCTGAGGGTGTCTGTGTGGGTTTATCTGAGGTGTCTGTGTGGGTTTATCCGAGGGTGTGTGTGTGGGTTTATTTGAGGGTGTGTGTGTGGGTTTATCTGAGGGTGTGTGTGGGTTTATCTGAGGGTGTCTGTGTGGGTTTATCTGAGGGTGTGTGTGGGTTTATCTGAGGGTGTCTGTGTGTATGTTTATCTGAGGGCGTCTGTGTGGGTTTATCTGAGGGTGTGTGTAGGTTTATCTGAGGGTGTCTGTGTGGGTTTATCTGTGGGTGTATGTGTAGGTTTATCTGAAGGTGCGTATAGATTTATCTGAGGGTGTCTGTGTGGGTTTATCTGAGTGTGTGTGTGTGGGTTTATCTGAGGGTGTCTGTACGTTTATCTGAGGTGTCTGTGTGGGTTTATCTGAGGGTGTGTGTGTAGGTTTATCTGAGGGTGTCTGTGTGGGTTTATCTGAGGGTGTCTGTGTAGGTTTATCTGAGGGTGTCTGTGTGGGTTTACCTGAGTGTGTCTGTGTAGTTTTATCTGAGGGTGTCTGTGTCGGTTTATCTGAGGGTATCTGTGTGGGTTTATCTGAGGTGTCTGTGTGGGTTTATCTGTGGGAGTGTGTGGGTTTATCTGAGGGTGAGTGTTTAGGTTTTTCTGAGGGTGTCTGTCTAGGTTTATCTGAAGGTGTCTGTGTGGGTTTATCTGAGGTGTCTGTGTGGGTTTATCTGAGGGTATCTGTGTGGGTTTATCTGAGGTGTCTGTTTGGGTTTATCCGAGGGTGTGTGTGTGGGTTTATTTGAGGGTGTGTGTGTGGGTTTATCTGAGGGTGTGTGTGGGTTTATCTGAGGGTGTCTGTGTGGGTTTATCTGAGGGTGTCTGTGTGGGTTTACCTGAGGATATCTGTGTGGGTTTATCTGAGGTGTCTGTGTGGGTTTATCTGAGGGTGTGTGTGTGGGTTTATCTGAGGTGTCTGTGTAGGTTTATCTGAGGGTGTCTGTGTGGGTTTATCTGAGGGTGTCTGTGTAGGTTTATCTGAGGGTGCGTGTGGGTTTATCTGAGGGTGTGTGTAGGTTTATCTGAGGGTGCGTGTGGGTTAATCGGAGGGTGTGTGTAGGTTTAACTGAGGGTGCGTGTGGGTTTATCTGAGGGTGCGTGTGGGTTTATCTGAGGGTGTGTGTAGGTTTATCTGAGTGTGTCTGTGTAGTTTTAACTGAGGGTGTCTGTGTAGGTTTATCTGAGGGTGTGTGTGGGTTTATCTGAGGGTGTGTGTGTGGGTTTATCTGAGGGTGCGTGTGGGTTTATCTGAGGGTGTGTGTAGGCTTATCTGAGGGTGTGTGTGTGGGTTTATCTGAGGGTGCGTGTGGGTTTATCTGAGGGTGTGTGTAGGTTTATCTGAGGGTGCGTGTGGGTTAAATGAGGGTGTGTGTAGGTTTATCTGAGGGTGGTGGTGGGTTTATCTGAGGGTGTGTGTAGGTTTATCTGAGGGTGTCTGTGTAGGTTTATCTGAGGGTGCGTGTGGGTTTATCGGACGGTGTCTGTGTAGGTTTATCTGAGGGTGCGTGTGGGTTAATCTGAGGGTGTGTGTAGGTTTATATGAGGGGTCTGTGTGGGTTTATCTGAGGGAGCCTGTGGGTTTTTCTGAGGCTGTGTGTGGGTTTATCTGAGGGTGTCTGTGTGGGTTTATCTGAGGGTGTGTGTGGGTTTATCTGAGGGTGTCTGTGTGTATGTTTATCTGAGGGCGTCTGTGTGGGTTTATCTGAGGGTGTGTGTAGGTTTATCTGAGGGTGTCTGTGTGGGTTTATATGTGGGTGTCTGTGTAGGTTTATCTGAAGGTGCGTATAGATTTATCTGAGGGTGTCTGTGTGGGTTTATCTGAGTGTGTGTGTGTGGGTTTATCTGAGGGTGTCTGTACGTTTATCTGAGGTGTCTGTGTGGGTTTATCTGAGGGAGCGTGTAGGTTTAACTGAGGGTGTCTGTGTAGGTTTATCTGAGGGTGTCTGTGTGGGTTTACCTGAGTGTGTCTGTGTAGGTTTATCTGAGGGTGCGTGTGGGTTTAACTGATGGTGTGTGTGGGTTCATCTGAGGGTGCGTGTGGGTTTATCTGAGGGTGTCTGTGTGGGTTTATCTGAGGGAATATGTATAGGTTTATCGGAGGGTGCGTGTGGGTTTATCTGAGGGTATCTGTGTAGGTTTATCTGAGGGTGTGTGTGCAGGTTTATCTGAGGGTGTGTGTGTGGGTTTATCTGAGGGTGTGTGTAGGTTTATCTGAGGGTGTCTGTGTGGGTTTATCTGTGGGTGTATGTGTAGGTTTATCTGAAGGTGCGTATAGATTTATCTGAGGGTGTCTGTGTGGGTTTATCTGAGGGTGTCTGTGTGGGTTTATCTGAGGGTATATGTATAGGTTTATCGGAGGGTGCGTGTGGGTTTATCTGAGGGTATCTGTGTAGGTTTATCTGAGGGTGTGTGTGGGTTTAACTTAGGGTGTCTGTGTGGGTTTATCTGAGGGTGCGTGTCTGTGTAGTTTTATAAGAGCGTGTGTGTGTGTGTTTATCTGAGGGTGTGTGCGTAGGTTTATCTGAGGGTGTGTGTGTAGTTTTATCTGAGGATGTCTGTGTACGTTTATCTGAGGGTGTCCTGTGGGTTTATCTGAGGGTGTCTGTGTGGGTTTATCTGAGGGGGTGTGTGTGATTTTATCTGAGGGTGTGTGTGTGGGTTTATCTGAGGGTGAGTGTGTAGGTTTATCTGAGGGTGTGTGTCTAGGTTTATCTGAGGGTGTCTGTGTGGGTTTATCTGAGGGTGTGTGTGGGTTTATCTGAGGGTGAGTGTTTAGGTTTATCTGAGGGTGTCTGTGTAGGTTTATCTGAGGGTGTGTGTGTAGGTTTATCTGAGGGTGTCTATGTGGGTTTATCTGAGGGTGCGTGTGGGTTTATCTGAGAGTGTCTGTGTGGATTTATCGGAGGGTGTCTGTGTGGGTTTAACTGAGGGTGTCTGTGTAGGTTTATCTGAGGGTGTCTGTCTAGGTTTATCTGATGGTTTGTGTGTTTGGGTTTATCTGAGGGTGCGTGTGGGTTTATCTGTGGGAGTGTGTGGGTTTATCTGAGGGTGACTGTTTAGGTTTTTCTGAGGGTGTCTGTCTAGGTTTATCTGAGAGTGTCTGTTCCTATTTTATCTGAGGGTGTCTGTGTGTAGGTTTATCTGAGCGTGTATGTAGGTTTAACTGAGGGTGTCTGTGTTTTTTTAACTGAGGGTGTGTGTGTAGGATTATCTGAGGGTGTCTGTGTGGGTTTATCTGAGGGTGTCTGTCTAGGTTTATCTGAGAGTGTCTGTTCCTATTTTATCTGAGGGTGTCTGTGTGTAGATTTATCTGAGGGTGTATGTAGGTTTAACTGAGGGTGTCTGTGTTTTTTTAACTGAGGGTGTGTGTGTAGGATTATCTGAGGGTGTCTGTGTGGGTTTATCTGAGGGTGTCTGTGTAGGTTTATCTGAGGGTGTCTGTGTGGGTTTATCTGAGGGTCTCTGTGTATGTTTATCTGAAGGTGTCTGTGTGGGTTTATCTGAGGTGTCTGTGTCGGTTTATCTGAGGGTATCTGTGTGGGTTTACCTGAGGGTGTCTGTGTGGGTTTATCTGAGGTGTCTGTGTGGGTTTATCCGAGGGTGTGTGTGTGGGTTTATCTGAGGGTGTGTGTGTGGGTTTATCTGAGGGTGTGTGTGGGTTTATCTGAGGGTGTCTGTGTGGGTTTACCTGAGGGTATCTGTGTGTGTTTATCTGAGGTGTCTGTGTGGGTTTATCTGAGGGTGTGTGTGTGGGTTTATCTGAGGGTGCGTGTGGGTTTATCTGAGGGTGTCTGTGTGGGTTTATCTGAGGTGTCTATGTGGGTTTATCTGAGGGTGCGTGTGGGTTTATCTGAGGGTGTCTGTGTGGGTTTATCTGAAGGTGTCTGTGTGGGTTTATCTGACAGTGTCTGTGTGGGTTTATCTGAGGGTCTCTGTGTACGTTTATCTGAAGGTGTCTGTGTGGGTTTATCTGAGTTGTCTGTGTACGTTTATCTGAAGGTGTCTGTGTGGGTTTATCTGTGGGTGTCTGTGTGGGTTTATCTGAGGGTGTGTGTGTGGGTTTATCTGAGGGTGTCTGTGTAGGTTTATCTGAGGGTGCGTGTGGGTTTATCTGAGGGTGTGTGTAGGTTTATCTGAGGGTGCGTGTGGGTTAATCTGAGGGTGTGTGTAGGTTTAACTGAGGGTGTGTGTGTAGGTTTATCTGAGGGTGTCTGTGTAGTTTTAACTGAGGGTGCGAGTGGGTTTATCTGAGGGTGCGTGTGGGTTTATCTGAGGGTGTGTGTAGGTTTATCTGAGTGTGTCTGTGTGGATTTATCGGAGGGTGTCTGTGTGGGTTTAACTGAGGGTGTCTGTGTAGGTTTATCTGAGGGTGTCTGTCTAGGTTTATCTGATGGTTTGTGTGTTTGGGTTTATCTGAGGGTGCGTGTGGGTTTATCTGTGGGAGTGTGTGGGTTTATCTGAGGGTGACTGTTTAGGTTTTTCTGAGGGTGTCTGTCTAGGTTTATCTGAGAGTGTCTGTTCCTATTTTATCTGAGGGTGTCTGTGTGTAGGTTTATCTGAGGGTGTATGTAGGTTTAACTGAGGGTGTCTGTGTTTTTTTAACTGAGGGTGTGTGTGTAGGATTATCTGAGGGTGTCTGTGTGGGTTTATCTGAGGGTGTCTGTCTAGGTTTATCTGAGAGTGTCTGTTCCTATTTTATCTGAGGGTGTCTGTGTGTAGATTTATCTGAGGGTGTATGTAGGTTTAACTGAGGGTGTCTGTGTTTTTTTAACTGAGGGTGTGTGTGTAGGATTATCTGAGGGTGTCTGTGTGGGTTTATCTGAGGGTGTCTGTGTAGGTTTATCTGAGGGTGTCTGTGTAGGTTTATCTGAGGGTGTCTCTGTGGGTTTATCTGAGGGTCTCTGTGTACGTTTATCTGAAGGTGTCTGTGTGGGTTTATCTGAGGTGTCTGTGTCGGTTTATCTGAGGGTATCTGTGTGGGTTTACCTGAGGGTGTCTGTGTGGGTTTATCTGAGGTGTCTGTGTGGGTTTATCCGAGGGTGTGTGTGTGGGTTTATCTGAGGGTGTGTGTGTGGGTTTATCTGAGGGTGTGTGTGGGTTTATCTGAGGGTGTCTGTGTGGGTTTACCTGAGGGTATCTGTGTGTGTTTATCTGAGGTGTCTGTGTGGGTTTATCTGAGGGTGTGTGTGTGGGTTTATCTGAGGGTGCGTGTGGGTTTATCTGAGGGTGTCTGTGTGGGTTTATCTGAGGTGTCTATGTGGGTTTATCTGAGGGTGCGTGTGGGTTTATCTGAGGGTGTCTGTGTGGGTTTATCTGAAGGTGTCTGTGTGGGTTTATCTGACAGTGTCTGTGTGGGTTTATCTGAGGGTCTCTGTGTACGTTTATCTGAAGGTGTCTGTGTGGGTTTATCTGAGTTGTCTGTGTACGTTTATCTGAAGGTGTCTGTGTGGGTTTATCTGTGGGTGTCTGTGTGGGTTTATCTGAGGGTGTGTGTGTGGGTTTATCTGAGGGTGTCTGTGTAGGTTTATCTGAGGGTGCGTGTGGGTTTATCTGAGGGTGTGTGTAGGTTTATCTGAGGGTGCGTGTGGGTTAATCTGAGGGTGTGTGTAGGTTTAACTGAGGGTGTGTGTGTAGGTTTATCTGAGGGTGTCTGTGTAGTTTTAACTGAGGGTGCGAGTGGGTTTATCTGAGGGTGCGTGTGGGTTTATCTGAGGGTGTGTGTAGGTTTATCTGAGTGTGTCTGTGTAGTTTTAACTGAGGGTGTCTGTGTAGGTTTATCTGAGGGTGTGTGTGTGTTTATCTGAGGGTGTGTGTGTGGGTTTATCTGAGGGTGCGTGTGGGTTTATCTGAGGGTGTGTGTAGGTTTATCTGAGGGTGTGTGTGTGGGTTTATCTGAGGGTGCATGTGGGTTTATCTGAGGGTGTGTGTAGGTTTATCTAAGGGTGCGTGTGGGTTAAATGAGGGTGTGTGTAGGTTTATCTGAGGGTGCGTGTGGGTTTATCTGAAGGTGTGTGTAGTTTTAACTGAGGGTGTCTGTGTAGGTTTATCTGAGGGTGCGTGTGAGTTTATCGGACGGTGTCTGTGTAGGTTTATCTGAGGGTGCGTGTGGGTTAATCTGAGGGTGTGTGTAGGTTTATATGAGGTGTCTGTGTGGGTTTATCTGAGGGAGCCTGTGGGTTTTTCTGAGGGTGTGTGTGGGTTTATCTGAGGGTGTGTGTGGGTTTATCTGAGGGTGTCTGTGTGTATGTTTATCTGAGGGCGTCTGTGTGGGTTTATCTGAGGGTGTGTGTAGGTTTATCTGAGGGTGTCTGTGTGGGTTTATCTGTGGGTGTATGTGTAGGTTTATCTGAAGGTGCGTATAGATTTATCTGAGGGTGTCTGTGTGGGTTTATCTGAGTGTGTGTGTGTGGGTTTATCTGAGGGTGTCTGTACGTTTATCTGAGGTGTCTGTGTGGGTTTATCTGAGGGAGCGTGTCGGTTTAACTGAGGGTGTCTGTGTAGGTTTATCTGAGGGTGTCTGTGTGGGTTTACCTGAGTGTGTCTGTGTAGTTTTATCTGAGGGTGTCTGTGTCGGTTTATCTGAGGGTATCTGTGTGGGTTTATCTGAGGTGTCTGTGTGGGTTTATCTGTGGGAGTGTGTGGGTTTATCTGAGGGTGAGTGTTTAGGTTTTTCTGAGGGTGTCTGTCTAGGTTTATCTGAAGGTGTCTGTGTGGGTTTATCTGAGGTGTCTGTGTCGGTTTATCTGAGGGTATCTGTGTGGGTTTACCTGAGGGTGTCTTTGTGGGTTTATCTGAGGTGTCTGTGTGGGTTTATCCGAGGGTGTGTGTGTGGGTTTATTTGAGGGTGTGTGTGTGGGTTTATCTGAGGGTGTGTGTGGGTTTATCTGAGGGTGTCTGTGTGGGTTTATCTGAGGGTGTGTGTGGGTTTATCTGAGGGTGTCTGTGTGTATGTTTATCTGAGGGCGTCTGTGTGGGTTTATCTGAGGGTGTGTGTAGGTTTATCTGAGGGTGTCTGTGTGGGTTTATCTGTGGGTGTATGTGTAGGTTTATCTGAAGGTGCGTATAGATTTATCTGAGGGTGTCTGTGTTGGTTTATCTGAGTGTGTGTGTGTGGGTTTATCTGAGGGTGTGTGTGTGGGTTTATCTGAGAGTGTCTGTCTAGGTTTATCTGAGTGTGTGTGTGTGGGTTTATCTGAGGGTGTCTGTACGTTTATCTGAGGTGTCTGTGTGGGTTTATCTGAGGGAGCGTGTCGATTTAACTGAGGGTGTCTGTGTAGGTTTATCTGAGGGTGTCTGTGTGGGTTTACCTGAGTGTGTCTGTGTAGTTTTATCTGAGGGTGTCTGTGTCGGTTTATCTGAGGGTATCTGTGTGGGTTTATCTGAGGTGTCTGTGTGGGTTTATCTGTGGGAGTGTGTGGGTTTATCTGAGGGTGAGTGTTTAGGTTTTTCTGAGGGTGTCTGTCTAGGTTTATCTGAAGGTGTCTGTGTGGGTTTATCTGAGGTGTCTGTGTCGGTTTATCTGAGGGTATCTGTGTGGGTTTACCTGAGGGTGTCTGTGTGGGTTTATCTGAGATGTCTGTGTGGGTTTATCCGAGGGTGTGTGTGTGGGTTTATTTGAGGGTGTGTGTGTGGGTTTATCTGAGGGTGTGTGTGGGTTTATCTGAGGGTGTCTGTGTGGGTTTATCTGAGGGTGTCTGTGTGGGTTTACCTGAGGATATCTGTGTGGGTTTATCTGAGGTGTCTGTGTGGGTTTATCTGAGGGTGTGTGTGTGGGTTTATCTGAGGTGTCTGTGTAGGTTTATCTGAGGGTGTCTGTGTGGGTTTATCTGAGGGTGTCTGTGTAGGTTTATCTGAGGGTGCGTGTGGGTTTATCTGAGGGTGTGTGTAGGTTTAACTGAGGGTGCGTGTGGGTTTATCTGAGGGTGCGTGTGGGTTTATCTGTGGGTGTGTGTAGGTTTATCTGAGTGTGTCTGTGTAGTTTTAACTGAGGGTGTCTGTGTAGGTTTATCTGAGGGTGTGTGTGGGTTTATCTGAGGGTGTGTGTGTGGGTTTATCTGAGGGTGTGTGTGTAGGTTTATCTGAGGGTGTCTGTGTAGGTTTATCTGAGGGTGTGTGTGTGGGTTTATCTGAGGGTGTGTGTAGGCTTATCTGAGGGTGTGTGTGTGGGTTTATCTGAGGGTGCGTGTGGGTTTATCTGAGGGTGTGTGTAGGTTTATCTGAGGGTGCGTGTGGGTTAAATGAGGGTGTGTGTAGGTTTATCTGAGGGTGGTGGTGGGTTTATCTGAGGGTGTGTGTAGGTTTAACTGAGGGTGTGTGTGTAGGTTTATCTGAGGGTGTCTGTGTAGGTTTATCTGAGGGTGTCTGTGTAGGTTTATCTGAGGGTGCGTGTGGGTTAATCTGAGGGTGTGTGTAGGTTTATATGAGGGGTCTGTGTGGGTTTATCTGAGGGAGCCTGTGGGTTTTTCTGAGGCTGTGTGTGGGTTTATCTGAGGGTGTGTGTGGGTTTATCTGAGGGTGTCTGTGTGTATGTTTATCTGAGGGCGTCTGTGTGGGTTTATCTGAGGGTGTGTGTAGGTTTATCTGAGGGTGTCTGTGTGGGTTTATCTGTGGGTGTATGTGTAGGTTTATCTGAAGGTGCGTATAGATTTATCTGAGGGTGTCTGTGTGGGTTTATCTGAGTGTGTGTGTGTGGGTTTATCTGAGGGTGTCTGTACGTTTATCTGAGGTGTCTGTGTGGGTTTATCTGAGGGAGCGTGTCGGTTTAACTGAGGGTGTCTGTGTAGGTTTATCTGAGGGTGTCTGTGTGGGTTTACCTGAGTGTGTCTGTGTAGTTTTATCTGAGGGTGTCTGTGTCGGTTTATCTGAGGGTATCTGTGTGGGTTTATCTGAGGTGTCTGTGTGGGTTTATCTGTGGGAGTGTGTGGGTTTATCTGAGGGTGAGTGTTTAGGTTTTTCTGAGGGTGTCTGTCTAGGTTTATCTGAAGGTGTCTGTGTGGGTTTATCTGAGGTGTCTGTGTCGGTTTATCTGAGGGTATCTGTGTGGGTTTACCTGAGGGTGTCTTTGTGGGTTTATCTGAGGTGTCTGTGTGGGTTTATCCGAGGGTGTGTGTGTGGGTTTATTTGAGGGTGTGTGTGTGGGTTTATCTGAGGGTGTGTGTGGGTTTATCTGAGGGTGTCTGTGTGGGTTTATCTGAGGGTGTGTGTGGGTTTATCTGAGGGTGTCTGTGTGTATGTTTATCTGAGGGCGTCTGTGTGGGTTTATCTGAGGGTGTGTGTAGGTTTATCTGAGGGTGTCTGTGTGGGTTTATCTGTGGGTGTATGTGTAGGTTTATCTGAAGGTGCGTATAGATTTATCTGAGGGTGTCTGTGTTGGTTTATCTGAGTGTGTGTGTGTGGGTTTATCTGAGGGTGTGTGTGTGGGTTTATCTGAGAGTGTCTGTCTAGGTTTATCTGAGTGTGTGTGTGTGGGTTTATCTGAGGGTGTCTGTACGTTTATCTGAGGTGTCTGTGTGGGTTTATCTGAGGGAGCGTGTCGATTTAACTGAGGGTGTCTGTGTAGGTTTATCTGAGGGTGTCTGTGTGGGTTTACCTGAGTGTGTCTGTGTAGTTTTATCTGAGGGTGTCTGTGTCGGTTTATCTGAGGGTATCTGTGTGGGTTTATCTGAGGTGTCTGTGTGGGTTTATCTGTGGGAGTGTGTGGGTTTATCTGAGGGTGAGTGTTTAGGTTTTTCTGAGGGTGTCTGTCTAGGTTTATCTGAAGGTGTCTGTGTGGGTTTATCTGAGGTGTCTGTGTCGGTTTATCTGAGGGTATCTGTGTGGGTTTACCTGAGGGTGTCTGTGTGGGTTTATCTGAGATGTCTGTGTGGGTTTATCCGAGGGTGTGTGTGTGGGTTTATTTGAGGGTGTGTGTGTGGGTTTATCTGAGGGTGTGTGTGGGTTTATCTGAGGGTGTCTGTGTGGGTTTATCTGAGGGTGTCTGTGTGGGTTTACCTGAGGATATCTGTGTGGGTTTATCTGAGGTGTCTGTGTGGGTTTATCTGAGGGTGTGTGTGTGGGTTTATCTGAGGTGTCTGTGTAGGTTTATCTGAGGGTGTCTGTGTGGGTTTATCTGAGGGTGTCTGTGTAGGTTTATCTGAGGGTGCGTGTGGGTTTATCTGAGGGTGTGTGTAGGTTTAACTGAGGGTGCGTGTGGGTTTATCTGAGGGTGCGTGTGGGTTTATCTGTGGGTGTGTGTAGGTTTATCTGAGTGTGTCTGTGTAGTTTTAACTGAGGGTGTCTGTGTAGGTTTATCTGAGGGTGTGTGTGGGTTTATCTGAGGGTGTGTGTGTGGGTTTATCTGAGGGTGTGTGTGTAGGTTTATCTGAGGGTGTCTGTGTAGGTTTATCTGAGGGTGTGTGTGTGGGTTTATCTGAGGGTGTGTGTAGGCTTATCTGAGGGTGTGTGTGTGGGTTTATCTGAGGGTGCGTGTGGGTTTATCTGAGGGTGTGTGTAGGTTTATCTGAGGGTGCGTGTGGGTTAAATGAGGGTGTGTGTAGGTTTATCTGAGGGTGGTGGTGGGTTTATCTGAGGGTGTGTGTAGGTTTAACTGAGGGTGTGTGTGTAGGTTTATCTGAGGGTGTCTGTGTAGGTTTATCTGAGGGTGTCTGTGTAGGTTTATCTGAGGGTGCGTGTGGGTTAATCTGAGGGTGTGTGTAGGTTTATATGAGGGGTCTGTGTGGGTTTATCTGAGGGAGCCTGTGGGTTTTTCTGAGGCTGTGTGTGGGTTTATCTGAGGGTGTCTGTGTGGGTTTATCTGAGGGTGTGTGTGGGTTTATCTGAGGGTGTCTGTGTGTATGTTTATCTGAGGGCGTCTGTGTGGGTTTATCTGAGGGTGTGTGTAGGTTTATCTGAGGGTGTCTGTGTGGGTTTATATGTGGGTGTCTGTGTAGGTTTATCTGAAGGTGCGTATAGATTTATCTGAGGGTGTCTGTGTGGGTTTATCTGAGTGTGTGTGTGTGGGTTTATCTGAGGGTGTCTGTACGTTTATCTGAGGTGTCTGTGTGGGTTTATCTGAGGGAGCGTTTAGGTTTAACTGAGGGTGTCTGTGTAGGTTTATCTGAGGGTGTCTGTGTGGGTTTACCTGAGTGTGTCTGTGTAGGTTTATCTGAGGGTGCGTGTGGGTTTAACTGATGGTGTGTGTGGGTTCATCTGAGGGTGCGTGTGGGTTTATCTGAGGGTGTCTGTGTGGGTTTATCTGAGGGAATATGTATAGGTTTATCGGAGGGTGCGTGTGGGTTTATCTGAGGGTATCTGTGTAGGTTTATCTGAGGGTGTGTGTGCAGGTTTATCTGAGGGTGTGTGTGTGGGTTTATCTGAGGGTGTCTGTGTAGTTTTAACTGAGGGTGAGTGTGTAGGTTTATCTGAGGGTGCGTGTGGGTTTATCTGAGGGTGTGTGTGGGTTTATCTGAGGGTGTCTGTGTAGGTTTATCTGAGGGTGCGTGTGGGTTAATCTGAGGGTGTGTGTAGGTTTATCGGAGGGTGTCTGTGTGGGTTTATCTGAGAGTGTCTGTGTGGGTTTATCTGAGAGTGTCTGTGTAGGTTTATCTGAGGGTGCGTGTGGGTTTATCTGAGGGTGTCTGTGTAGGTTTATCTGAGGGTGTCTGTGTGGGTTTATCTGAGGAGTGTCTGTGTGGGTTTATCTGAGGGTGTGTGTGTGGGTTTACCTGAGGGTGTCTGTGTGGGTTTATCTGAGGGTGTGTGTGTGGGTTTATCTGAGGGTGTCTGTGTGGTTTTATCTGAGGGTATCTGTGTGGGTTTACCTGAGGGTGTCTGTGTGGGTTTATCTGAGGGGGTGTGTGGGTTTATCTGAGGGTGTCTGTGTAGGTTTATCTGAGAGTGTGTGTGGGTTTATCTGAGAGTGTGTGTGTGGGTTTATCTGAGGGTGTCTGTAGGTTTATCTGAGGTGTCTGTGTGGGTTTATCTGAGAGTGCCTGTGGGTTTATCTGAGGGTGTGTGTGGTTTTATCTGAGGGTGTTTGTGTAGGTTTATCTGAGGGTGTCTGTGTGGGTTTTTCTGAGGTCTCTCTGTGGGTTTATCTGAGGGTGTGTGTGTAGGTTTATCTGAGGGTGTCTGTGTGGGTTTATGTGAGGGTGTGTGTGTGGATTTATCTGAGGTGTCCGTGTAGTTTTATCTGAGGGTTTCTGTGTGGGTTTATCTGAGGGGGTGTGTGTGTGTTTATCTGAGGGTGTCTGTGTAGTTTTATCTGAGGGGGTGTGTCTGTGTTGGTTTATCTGAGTGTGTGTCTGGGTTTATCTGAGTGTGTGCGTGGGTTTATCTGAGGGAGTGTATGGGTTTATCGGAGGGAGTGTGTGGGTTTATCGGAGGGTGTGTGTCTGTCTCTGTGTTTAAACTTCATGATTAGCTCAGTCTCATTTGCCTCTCTGCAGCCGTTTTGTCTCGTTTTGGGACGCTGAGGTCCCTAAACCCTCTAGGGAAGATGTGAGTGTGTCCCAGCTCCTGATGGCTCACTTATGTGGGGCTGCACTTGCTCTGCTGGGTGCTCCATAGTCCAAGCTTTACCTGCACCTCGATTGTCAACCCGGGGTCCACAGACCCCTCGTCAACGTTGAGGGTCCGCTGACCCAGACATTTACCTTGTACTGAACATTGTGCTTCTGCCATTCGGGGTGAAACGAAAACTCCAAATTCAGAGCAAGTACGCGGATCACTGTTTCAGGATTTGTTTGTGTTGGGGGACAGGGTCCCATGGTAGTGTGACAGGGAAGGTTATACCTCCCTGGGAAGAATGTGTGAGTGGGTGCTGTGTTCAGAAAGCATAGTTACTACGCACACACTCGTCACTGGCTACACTGGTGCGCAGCTTCTAACACGTGCTTTGAAATCTAAGGCAGAACGTAGCCTCAGTCCCACAGATGGTTTCACCCACAGGCAGACTCCCTTGGAAGCCAAGCCCTTGTGATGCAGAGAAATCTATGGTTAGATGGGAGTCTCCCTTTTGCCAAAGCCATTTTGACAGGTACGTCGATAGAAGAGGTCACGAGGGAAATTGGTCAAACAGAGGCAAATGGGAATAACTCAGGTAGACATTTTGATCAGCATGGACGTTTGGGAGAAGGGCCATAGTGTTTTGTGACTCTATGACTCTGTGAGGCTATTTCCAGTAGTGGTTAGATATTGCTAAAGCTGCCTTTAAGATCATAAAACATAGGAACAGAATTAGACCACTCGCCCATTGATCATGACTGATTTACTTTTCCTCTTGATCTTATTCTCCTGCCTTCTCCCCACGTTTGATGTCATTACTAATTAAGTACTTATCAACCACTGCTTTAGATATACCCAATTACTTGGATTTCATAGTCATCTGTGGCATTAAATTCCATAGATTCACCACCCAAGGAGATGGCGGATGAACTAAATGAGTATTTTGCGTCAGTCTTCACTGGGGAAGACACGAGCAGTGTGCCAGATGTTGAAAGGTGGGAAGGAAGAGAAGTGGCGGCATTAGAAATGATCTTTCAAAAATCATTGGATGCTGACATGGTGCCAGAGGACCGGAAAGTTGCAAATGTCACTCCACTCTTTAAGAAAGGAGGAAGGCAGCAGAAAGGAAATTATAGACCAGTTAGCCTGACCCCTCAATGGTTGGGAAGATGTTAGAGTCAATTGTTAAGGATGAGGTTATGAAATATTTGGTGGCACAAAACAAGATAGGACAAAGTCAGAATGGTTTCCTCCAGGGAAAATCCTGCCTGACGATCCTGTTGGAATTCTTCGAGGAGATTACAAGTAGGATAGATAAAGGGGATGCAGTGGATGTTGTATATTTGAACTATCAGAAGAACTTTGACAGGGTGCCACACATGAGGCTGCTTACTAAGTTAGGAGCCCATGGTATTACAGCAAAGTTACTGGCATGGTTAGAGCATTGGCTGATTGGTAGGAGGCAGCGAGTGGGAATAAAAGGACCCTTTTCTGGTTGGCTGCCAGTGATTAGTGGTGTTCCTCAGGGATTGGTGTTGGGACCGCTTTTTATGCTTTGTATCAATGATTTAGATGATAGAATAGATGGTTTTGTTGTCAAGTTTGCAGATGATATGAAGATTGATGGAGGGGCAGGAAGAGGAAATAGGTAGGATGCAGAAGGACTGAGTCAGATTAGGGGAATGGGCAGGAAAGAGGCAAATGAAATGCAATGTCGGAAAACGCATGGTCACACACTTTGGTAGAAGAAATAGACATGCAGACTATTTTCTGAATAGGGAGAAAATCCAAAAATCTGAGATGCAAAGTGACTTGGGAGTCCTTGTGCAGAACACACTAAAGGTTAACTTGCAGGTTGGGTTGGTGGTGAGGAAGGCAAATGCAATGTTAGCATTCATTTCAAGAGGTCTAGAGAATACAAGAGCAGAGATGAGATGTTGGCTGAGGCTTTATAAAGCACTGGTGAAGCCTCACCTTGAGTATTGTGAACAGGTTTGGGCTCCTCATCTGAGAAAGGATGTGCTGGCATTGCAGAGGGTCCAGAGGAGGTCCTCTTGAATGTATGCTATCACTTCATGTGTTTTCCTTCCGATCAAATCTATCTGCAAGTTAACCTTTAGGGAATCCTGCTGTATCGTTCCCAAGTTTGTTTGCACTTCCAATTCTGAATTTGCTCCCCATTTAGAAAATAGTCTGTGCTTTTATTCCTCATATCAAAGTGCATGACCATACATTTTCCTGTACTGTATTCCAATTGCCACTTCTCCAAGTCCTTCTGCATATTCCCAGCTCATTAACACTACCTTCCCCTCTATATCGTCTGCAAACTCGGCCACAAAGTCACCAATTCCATCTTCCAGATTATTAACGTATAACGTGAGAAGTAGAGAACCCAAACAGAAACGGCCCCCTTTATTTCCACTCTTTCCATCCTCCCGATCAGCTAATATCTTTCCTGTAATACCATGGACCCTTAGCTTGTTCAGCAGCCCCATTTGTGGTGCTTTGTCATCGGCCTTCTGAAAATCCAGGTAAACAACATCCACTTTGTCTATCCTGCCTGTTATTTTCTCAAAGAGTTCCAACACGTCTGCCTGGCAGGATTTCCCCTTAAGGAAATTATGCCAACTTCAGCCTATTTTATCACGTGCCTCCAAGTACCCTGAGGCCACTTCCTGAATAATGGACTTCAGCATCTTCCCAGTCAGGTTACTTACTCCAGCCCTTTACCCTTACTGGTGTATTGGCCACCGACAGTAGCTGGTCAGCGTCCTCTGTCCTGAGCCAGTCTTTCACTGTCCCCAGGAGTAGCCCATTTCCCTCTCCTAAGGACAAGGTCTTTGGAGCTTCTGTTGGTGTTTCTGTAGCCCTGGGCTTTTGTGAGATGGTGTTGCTAGCCCCAGGTCCAACCCCCCTCCTAACACAGCTGGGACTGGCACCGTCCATGGCAAAGTTAAGTTAGGCCAACTGGCCTATGAATTCCTGTCTTTTGCTTCTCTTCCTTTGCAACAAGTGGAGTGAAATTTGCAATTTTCTAGTCCTCTGGAATCATTCCAGAATCTTGAATTATCACTACAAATGTATCTACAATGTCTTCAACCACCCCTTTTAGAACCTTGGGGTGTAGTCAAGTGACTTTAGATCTTTCAGAGTGTCAAACAAAACTATACTGAGTTCTGCCCCCCGACTCGTTTGAGCTTCTGGTACACTGGTGATTGCTGTAGATTGTGTGCGGGCAAGGGGTAGAATCCCAGGGAAAGTTGTTGAGAATGTGGGGAGAATATAATGGGTGGTTGGTGCTGGCCTTTTCTCTGTGCTAAATGTCTCTATGGCTATAAATGTGTATGAGCTGGGTAAATATCGTGTGTGATCCCACAGTCCCAAGGCAATCTCAGTACTGAGGGGAAGTAAAAAACTTGTCCTGTAAACTGTTCATTCACATCAGGCAGTGCAAGGGACACGTTAACACAATACTAATAAAATATACCATCTACAGAGAAAGTCAGATTCTAGTGACAAATGAGAGACTCTACAGATACCAGAAATCCGAAGCAACACACAAAATGCTGGAGGAACTCAGCAGGTCAGGCAGCATCTGTGGAAATGAATACACGGTCGACGTTTCAGCTCTAGACCATTCTTCTGGACTCAAAAGTCCCAGGAACCATCCAATAGCCTTGTCATTGGTAGAATGGGGTTAAACACCAAATAAATCTTCCTCAAAAGTGGTGTCAGAGGTGTAGATACAGAGGAGTAAAGCTACTTCAGCACTGGAGAGTGGGGCGGAATATAGACCAGCATGGCAGGCATTTAAACACAACCCTATCTACGAGCCAATATGGGCAAAATCCCAGACCATAATGCATAAAGTTCAGCACACAACCAATCAGTGATGAGATTTCCGCCCCATATCACAACCAAGTTTCTAAAATGACAACCAATCAGTGATGAGATTTCCTCCCCACATCACAACTGAGTTTCTAAAATGACAGCCAATCAGTGATGAGATTTCCTCCCCACATCACAACTGAGTTTCTGAAATGACAACCAATCAGTGATGAGATTTCCTCCCCACATCACAACCGAGTTTTTGAAATGACAACCAATCAGTGATGAGATTTCCTCCCCACATCACAACTGAGTTTCTGAAATCACAACCAATCAGCTGATTGATAAGTATCTTAAGGCCAAGCATTCGGAGGACACACCACAATTAACAGCACACTGATGATGTCTCCTTGTATGGTGACGAAATGTTTGCAAGTAAATTGCCAAAATCAGAGAGCAAGTCAACACAACCATCAACCACCTGAGCTGCACATCTTCCGAACTATTTGCAGCAGAATAAAGCTTCTCCAAGACTTGTACACCAGAGGGGGTTAGAGAGTAGCGTTCCCTCCGTACTGGTAAAATAGAGGAGATACGACAAGATACTAGGTGAACACTGATACAGAGAGTTTAGGAGCAGTAAGGGACCCTCCACTAGAACAGTAAGACTAAAGTGAAGATGTCAAAAATGTGAAATAAAAACAGAAAATACTGACCATGCTCTGGAGGAACAGAAATCAAGGCCAACTTTCTGATGAAAGATCTTTAACCTGAATGTTAACTGCTTGCCCTCCCAGGGATGCCGCCTGACCTGCATTCTCTGTTTGAGAGGTGTTAACGTTACAAGTCACAGACTTTTTATTTCTTCTGGATTCCTCCTAAATCAGAATGAAAAAGTAAACATTGTCCAATTTCCAGACTCGTGTCCCAACTCCTGGTGTGGCTTAGCATCAAATCAGACCAATAAGGGGACAGAGGGCAAGTTGATGTTGAGGCCCTTTCTGTGATGATACCTATTCCCCACTCTGGCACAACAGCGGACTGCTGGTTACAAGTTTTCTGGCACGAAGGGTTATGTTCGAAGAACTTCCCGAGATCCTGATGCTTGGCACTCGCAGTCCACCGGAAGGTAAAGGACTGGTGGTATCAGACAGGCACTGTGCTTTGAGGATACAAACCCATCATCTCTGTGCAGTCTAGGAAGTTTACTCTGTGGTTAGAAATACAAACTTTCCTGCAGTCTTCAGCCTGCATCCCATCAAGCAGGCTGATCTTCCACGGGCTTTATGTAATTCTGATTAATCATTTCCGTGCTCTAATACTCGAAAAAATCAAGTAAAGCAGCACTGAGATTCATACAATACCTTCCAATGACAACATTGTTGATTGAAAGGATTAAATCTGGTGCAGAATGAATCCACGGATAATCTCAATTTGATGTAAAGATTTAAGTACTGAATGAAACACTACAGTTACAGCTGTGCGGCATGGCTGGAGCAGCAGGTGGAGCTGGTGCTGATGGAATTAACGGGGCAGAGAGCGACTGGATACTGTATCTGCAGAGAAACGATGGAGCGTTTCTCTGCGGAGGGTTCAGAGCAGACCAGTGACAGGACGTGGGCAGGCTGTAACACCCATATACATTGGACCTTGAGCTGCTGTCTCTTTGTACTTTCAATGTGGCAAAGTCACACACATACTTACTTACCTCTCTGCAAAACACATTCCCCTTCTCGCTCTCAGTAAGCAACCGAACAAAAATTTTTAACCGCCCTACAGCTCGATCCCTCAATGCTCCCTTACGCCCTCTCTATTACACACCACTCTGTGTATATTACATTATCTCAGCCCGCCCCCTCTCCATTACACATCGCTGTGTACACATTATCTCTGCCTGCCCCCTCCCTATTACACACCGCTCTGCATACTCAATCCCTGACCTCCCCTCTCTATTACACACTGCTCTGTGTACTCTATACCTGACCTCCCCTCTATTACACACCACTCTGTGTACTCTATCCCTGACCTCCCCTATATTCCACACTGCTCTGTGTACTCTATCCCTGACCTCCCCTTTATTACACACCGCTCTATGTACTCTATCCCTGACCTCCCCTCTATGACACACCACTCTGTGTACTCTATCCCTGACCTCCCCTCTATTACACACCGCTCTGTGTACTCTATCCCTAACCTCCCCTCTATTACACACTGCTCTGTGTACTCTATCCCTGACCTCCCCCTATTACACACCGCTCTGTGTACTCTATCCCTGACCTCCCCTCTATTACACACCACTCTGTGTACTCTATCCCTGAACTCCTCTCTCTATTACACACCACTCTGTGTACTCTATCCCTGACCTCCCCTCTATTACACACCAATCTGTGTACTCTATCCCTGACCTCACCTCTACTACACACCGCTCTGTGCACTCTATCCCTGACCTCCACTCTATTACACACCGTTCTGTGTACTCTATCCCTGACCTCCCCTCTCTATTACACACCGCTCTGTGCACTCTATCCCTGATGTCCCCTCTCTATTACACACCACTCTGTGTACTCTACCCCTGACCTCCCCTCTATTACAGACCGCTCTGTGTACTCTATTACACACCGCTCTGTGTACACTATCTCTGACCTCCCCACTATTACACACCACTCTGTGTACTCTATCCCTGACCTCCCCTCTGTTACACACCGCTCTGTCTACACAATCACTGACCTCCACTCTATTACACACTGCTATGTGTACTCTATCCCTGACCTCCACTCTCTATTACACACCGCTCTGTGTACTCTATCCCTGACCACACCTCTATTACAAACTGCTCTGTGCACTCTATCGCTCACCTCCCCTCTCTATTACACATCGCTCAGTACACTCTATCCCTGACCTCCCCTCTCTATTACACACAGCTCTGTGCACTCTATCCATGACCTCCCCTCTCTATTACACACCGCTCTGTGTACTCTATTCCTGACCTCCCCTCTCTATTACACACTGTTCTGTGTACTCTATCCCTGATGTCCCCTCTATTACACACCGCTCTGTGCATGCTATCCCTGACCTCCCCTCTATTACACACCGCTCTGTGTACTCTATCCCTGACCTCCCCTCTATTACACACCACTCTATATACTCTATCCCTGACCTCCTCTCTATTACAAACCGCTCTGTGTACTCTATCCCTGACCTCCCCTCTATTACACACCGCTCTGTGTACTCTATCGCTGACCTCCCCTCTATTACACACTGCTCTGTGCACTCTGTCCATGACCTCCCCACTATTACACACCGCTCTGTGTACGCTATCCCTGAGCTCCCCTCTCTATTACACACCGCTCTGTGTACTCTATCCCTGACCTCCCCTCTCTATTACACACCAATCTGTGTACTCTATCCCTGACCTCCTCTCTATTACACACCGCTCTGTGTACTCTATCCCTGACCTCCACTCAATTACACACTGCTCTGTGTACTCTGTCCCTGACCTCCCCTCTCTATTACACACCGCTCTGTGTACTCTATACCTGACCTCCCCTCTCTATTACACACCGCTCTGTGTACTCTATCCCTGACCATCCCTCTATTACACACCGCTCTGTGCACTCTATCGCTGTCCTCCCCTCTGTATTACACACCGCTCACTACACTCTATCCCTGACCTCCCCTCTCTATTACACACTGTTCTGTGTACTCTATCCCTGATGTCCCCTCTATTACACACCGCTCTGTGCATGCTATCCCTGACCTCCCCTCTATTACACACCGCTCTGTGTACTCTATCCCTGACCTCCCCTCTATTACACACCACTCTATATACTCTATCCCTGACCTCCTCTCTATTACAAACCGCTCTGTGTACTCTATCCCTGACCTCCCCTCTATTACACACCGCTCTGTGTACTCTATCGCTGACCTCCCCTCTATTACACACTGCTCTGTGCACTCTGTCCATGACCTCCCCACTATTACACACCGCTCTGTGTACGCTATCCCTGAGCTCCCCTCTCTATTACACACCGCTCTGTGTACTCTATCCCTGACCTCCCCTCTCTATTACACACCAATCTGTGTACTCTATCCCTGACCTCCTCTCTATTACACACCGCTCTGTGTACTCTATCCCTGACCTCCACTCAATTACACACTGCTCTGTGTACTCTGTCCCTGACCTCCCCTCTCTATTACACACCGCTCTGTGTACTCTATACCTGACCTCCCCTCTCTATTACACACCGCTCTGTGTACTCTATCCCTGACCATCCCTCTATTACACACCGCTCTGTGCACTCTATCGCTGTCCTCCCCTCTGTATTACACACCGCTCACTACACTCTATCCCTGACCTACCCTCTCTATTACACACCACTCTGTGTACTCTATCTCTGACCTCCCCTCTATTACACACCACTCTATATACTCTATCCCTGACCTCCTCTCTATTACAAACCGCTCTGTGTACTCTATCCCTGACCTCCCCTCTATTACACACCGCTCTGTGTACTCTATCGCTGACCTCCCCTCTATTACACACAGCTCTGTGTACTCTGTCCCTGACCTCCCCACTATTGCACACCGCTCTGTGTATATCCCTGACCTCCCCTCTATTACACACCGCTCTGTGTATATCCCTGACCTCCCCTCTATTACACACCGCTCTGTGTATATCCCTGACCTCCCCTCTATTACACACCACTCGGTGTACTCTATACCTGACCTCCCCTCTCTATTACACACCGCTCTGTGTACTCTATCCCTGACCTCCCCTCTCTATTACACACCAATCTGTGTACTCTATCCCTGACCATCCCTCTATTACACACCGCTCTGTGCACCCTATCGCTGACCTCCCCTCTGTATTACACACCGCTCACTACACTCTATCCCTGACCTACCCTCTCTATTACACACCACTCTGTGTACTCTATCTCTGACCTCCCCTCTATTACACACCACTCTATATACTCTATCCCTGACCTCCCCTCTCTATAACACACCAATCTGTGTACTCTATCCCTGACCTCCTCTCTATTACACACTGCTCCGTGTAATCTATCCCTGACCTCCACTCTATTACACACTGCTCTGTGTACTCTGTCCCTGACCTCCCCTCTCTATTACACACCGCTCTGTGTACTCTATCCCTGACCTCCCCTCTCTATTACACACCGCTCTGTCTACTCTATCCCTGACCACCCCTCTATTACACACTGCTCTGTGCACTCTATCGCTGACCTCCCCTCTCTATTACACACCGCTGACTACACTCTATCCCTGACCTACCCTCTCTATTACACACCACTCTGTGTACTCTATCTCTGACCTCCCCTCTATTACAAAACGCTCTGTGTACTCTATCCCTGACCTCCCCTCTATTACACACCGCTCTGTGTACTCTATCGCTGACCTCCCCTCTATTACACACAGCTCTGTGAACTCTATCCCTGACCTCCCCACTATTACACACCGCTCTGTGCACTCTATCCCTGACCTCCCCTCTCTATTACACACCACTCTGTGTACTCTATCCCTGACCTCCGATCTATTACAAACGACTCTGTGTACTCGATCCCTGACCTCCCCTCTATTACACACCGTTCTGTGTATTCTATCCCTGAACTCCCCTGTATTACACACCGCTCTGTGTATTCTATCCCTGATCTCCCCTCTCTATTACACACCGCTCCGTGTACTCTATCCCTGACCTCCCCTCTCTATTACACAGCGCTCTGTGTACTCTATCCCTGACCTCCCCTCTCTATTACACACCAATCTGTGTACTCTATCCCTGACCATCCCTCTATTACACACCGCTCTGTGCACCCTATCGCTGACCTCCCCTCTGTATTACACACCGCTCACGACACTCTATCCCTGACCTACCCTCTCTATTACACACCACTCTGTGTACTCTATCTCTGACCTCCCCTCTATTACACACCACTCTATATACTCTATCCCTGACCTCCTCTCTATTACAAACCGCTCTGTGTACTCTATCCCTGACCTCCCCACTATTACACACCGCTCTGTGTACGCTATCACTGACCTCCCCTCTCTATTACGCACCGCTCTGTGTACTCTATCCCTGACCTCCCCTCTCTATTACACACCGCTCTCTGTACTCTATCCCTGCCCTACCCTCTATTACACACCGCTCTGTGTAGTCTATCCCTGACCTCCCCACTATTAAACACCGCTCACTGCACTCTATCCCTGACCTACCCTCTCTATTACACACTGCTCTGTGCACTCTATCCCTGACCTCCCCTCTCTATTACACACCAATCTGTGTACTCTATCCCTGACCTCCTCTCTATTACACACCGCTCTGTGTACTCTATCCCTGACCTCCACTCTATTACACACTGCTCTGTGTACTCTGTCCCTGACCTCCCCTCTCTATTACACACCGCTCTGTGTACTCTATCCCTGACCACCCCTCTATTACACACCGCTCTGTGCACTCTATCGCTGACCTGCCCTCTCTATTACACACCGCTCACTACACTCTATCCCTGACCTACCCTCTCTATTACACACCACTCTGTGTACTCTATCTCTGACCTCCCCTCTATTACACACCACTCTATATACTCTATCCCTGACCTCCTCTGGATTACAAACCGCTCTGTGTACTCTATCCCTGACCTCCCCTCTATTACACACCGCTCTGTGTACTCTATCGCTGACCTCCCCTCTATTACACACTGCTCTGTGCACTCTGTCCCTGACCTCCCCACTATTACACACCGCTCTGTGTACGCTATCCCTGACCTCCCCTCTCTATTACACACCGCTCTGTGTACTCTATCCCTGACCTCCCCTCTCTATTACACACCGCTCTGTGTACTCTATCCCTGACCTCCACTCTCTATTACACACCAATCTGTGTACTCTATCCCTGACCTCCTCTCTATTACACACCGCTCTGTGTACTCTATCCCTGACCTCCACTCTATTACACACTGCTCTGTGTACTCTGTCCCTGACCTCCCCTCTCTATTACACACCGCTCTGTGTACTCTATCGCTGACCTCCCCTCTATTACACACTGCTCTGTGCACTCTGTCCCTGACCTCCCCACTATTACACACCGCTCTGTGTACTCTATCCCTGACCATCCCTCTATTACACACCGCTCTGTGCACTCTGTCCCTGACCTCCCCACTATTACACACCGCTCTGTGTACGCTATCCCTGACCTCCCCTCTCTATTACACACCGCTCTGTGCACTCTATCGCTGACCTCCCCTCACTATTACACACCGCTCACTACACTCTATCCCTGACCTACCCTCTCTATTACACACCACTCTGTGTACTCTATCTCTGACCTCCCCTCTATTACACACCACTCTATATACTCTATCCCTGACCTCCTCTCTATTACAAACCGCTCTGTGTACTCTATCCCTGACCTCCCCTCTATTACACACCGCTCTGTGTACTCTATCGCTGACCTCCCCTCTATTACACACAGCTCTGTGTATATCCCTGACCTCCCCTCTATTACACACCGCTCTGTGTATATCCCTGACCTCCTCTCTATTACACACCGCTCTGTGTATATCCCTGACCTCCCCTCTATTACACACCACTCGGTGTACTCTATACCTGACCTCCCTTCTATTACACATCACTCTGTGTACTCTATCCCTGACCTCCCCTCTCTATAACACACCAATCTGTGTACTCTATCCCTGACCTCCTCTCTATTACAAACCGCTCCGTGTACTCTATCCCTGACCTCCACTCTATTACACACTGCTCTGTGTACTCTGTCCCTGACCTCCCCTCTCTATTACACACCGCTCTGTGTACTCTATCCCTGACCTCCCCTCTCTATTACACACCGCTCTGTGTACTCTATCCCTGACCACCCCTCTATTACACACCGCTCTGTGCACTCTATCGCTGACCTCCCCTCTCTATTACACACCACTCTGTGTACTCTATCTCTGACCTCCCCTCTATTACACACCACTCTATATACTCTATCCCTGACCTCCTCTCTAATACAAACCGCTCTGTGTACTCTATCCCTGACCTCCCCTCTATTACACACCGCTCTGTGTACTCTATCGCTGACCTCCCCTCTATTACACACGGCTCTGTGTACTCTGTCCCTGACCTCACCACTATTACACAGTGCTCTGTGTACGCTATCCCTGACCTCCCCTCTCTATTACACACCGCTCTGTGTACTCTATCCCTGACCTCCCCTCTCTATTACACACCGCTCTGTGTACTCTATCCCTGACCATCCCTCTATTACACACCGCTCTGTGCACTCTATCGCTGACCTCCCCTCTGTATTACACACCGCTCACTACACTCTATCCCTGACCTACCCTCTCTATTACACACCACTCTGTGTACTCTATCTCTGACCTCCCCTCTATTACACACCACTCTATATACTCTATCCCTGACCTCCTCTCTAATACAAACCGCTCTGTGTACTCTATCCCTGACCTCCCCTCTATTACACACCGTTCTGTGTACTTTATCGCTGACCTCCCCTTTATTACACACTGCTCTGTGTACTCTGTCCCTGACCTCCCCTCTCTATTACACACCGCTCTGTGTACTCTATCCCTGACCACCCCTCTCTATTACACACCGCTCTGTGTACTCTATCCCTGACCACCCCTCTATTACACACCACTCTGTGCACTCTATCGCTGACCTGCCCTCTCTATTACACACTGCTCACTACACTCTATCCCTGACCTACCCTCTCTATTACACACCACTCTGTGTACTCTATCTCTGACCTCCCCTCTATTACACACCACTCTATATAGTCTATCCCTGACCTCCTCTCTATTACAAACTGCTCTGTGTACTCTATCCCTGACCTCCCCTCTATTACACACCGCTCTGTGTACTCTATCGCTGACCTCCCCTCTATTACACACTGCTCTGTGTACTCTGTCCCTGACCTCCCCACTATTACACACCGCTCTGTGTACGCTATCCCTGACCTCCCCTCTCTACTACACACCGCTCTGTGTACTCTATCCCTGACCTTCCCTCTCTATTACACACCGCTCTGTGTACTCTATCCCTGACCTCCCCTCTCTATTACACACCAATCTGTGTACTCTATCCCTGACCTCCTCTCTCTACTACACACCGCTCTGTGTACTCTATCCCTGACCTTCCCTCTCTATTACACACCGCTCTGTGTACTCTACCCCTGACCTCCCCTCTCTACTACACACCGCTCTGTGTACTCTATCCCTGACCTCCCCTCTCTATTACACACCACTCTGTGTACTCTATCTCTGACCTCCCCTCTATTACACACCACTCTATATACTCTATCCCTGACCTCCTCTCTATTACAAACTGCTCTGTGTACTCTATCCCTGACCTCCCCTCTATTACACACCGCTCTGTGTACTCTATCGCTGACTTCCCCTCTATTACACACTGCTCTGTGTACTCTGTCCCTGACCTCCCCACTATTACACACCGCTCTGTGTACGCTATCCCTGAACTCCCCTCTCTACTACACACCGCTCTGTGTACTCTATCCCTGACCTTCCCTCTCTATTACACACCGCTCTGTGTACTCTATCCCTGACCTCCCCTCTCTATTACACACCAATCTGTGTACTCTATCCCTGACCTCCTCTCTCTACTACACACCGCTCTGTGTACTCTATCCCTGACCTTCCCTCTCTATTACACACCGCTCTGTGTACTCTATCCCTGACCTCCCCTCTCTACTACACACCGCTCTGTGTACTCTATCCCTGACCTCCCCTCTCTATTACACACCAATCTGTGTACTCTATCCCTGACCTCCACTCTATTACACACTGCTCTGTGTACTCTGTCCCTGATCTCCCCTCTCTTTTACACACCGCTCTGTGTACTCTATCGCTGACCTCCCCGCTCTATTACACACCGCTCTGTGTACTCTATCCCTGACCATCCCTCTATTACACACCGCTCTGTGCACTCTATCGCTGACCTCCCCTCTGTATTACACACAGCTCACTACACTCTATCCCTGACCTACCCTCTCTATTACACACCACTCTGTGTACTCTATCTCTGACCTCCCCTCTATTACACACCACTCTCTATACTCTATCCCTGACCTCCTCTCTATTACAAACCGCTCTGTGCACTCTATCCCTGACCTCCCCACTATTACACACCGCTCTGTGTACGCTATCCCTGACCTCCCCTCTCTATTACACACCGCTCTGTGCACTCTATCCCTGACCTCCCCTCTCTATTACACACCACTCTGTGTACTCTATCCCTGACATCCGCTATATTACACAAGACTCTGTGTACTCTATCGCTGACCTCCCCGCTCTATTACACACCGCTCTGTGTACTCTATCCCTGACCTCCCCTCTATTACACACCGTTCTGTGTACTTTATCGCTGACCTCCCCTTTATTACACACTGCTCTGTGTACTCTGTCCCTGACCTCCCCTCTCTATTACACACCGCTCTGTGTACTCTATCCCTGACCACCCCTCTCTATTACACACCGCTCTGTGTACTCTATCCCTGACCACCCCTCTATTACACACCGCTCTGTGCACTCTATCGCTGACCTGCCCTCTCTATTACACACTGCTCACTACACTCTATCCCTGACCTACCCTCTCTATTACACACCACTCTGTGTACTCTATCTCTGACCTCCCCTCTATTACACACCACTCTATATACTCTATCCCTGACCTCCTCTCTATTACAAACTGCTCTGTGTACTCTATCCCTGACCTCCCCTCTATTACACACCGCTCTGTGTACTCTATCGCTGACCTCCCCTCTATTACACACTGCTCTGTGTACTCTGTCCCTGACCTCCCCACTATTACACACCGCTCTGTGTACGCTATCCGTGACCTCCCCTCTCTACTACACACCGCTCTGTGTACTCTATCCCTGACCTTCCCTCTCTATTACACACCGCTCTGTGTACTCTATCCCTGACCTCCCCTCTCTATTACACACCAATCTGTGTACTCTATCCCTGACCTCCTCTCTCTACTACACACCGCTCTGTGTACTCTATCCCTGACCTTCCCTCTCTATTACACACCGCTCTGTGTACTCTATCCCTGACCTCCCCTCTCTACTACACACCGCTCTGTGTACTCTATCCCTGACCTCCCCTCTCTATTACACACCACTCTGTGTACTCTATCTCTGACCTCCCCTCTATTACACACCACTCAATATACTCTATCCCTGACCTCCTCTCTATTACAAACTGCTCTGTGTACTCTATCCCTGACCTCCCCTCTATTACACACCGCTCTGTGTACTCTATCGCTGACCTCCCCTCTATTACACACTGCTCTGTGTACTCTGTCCCTGACCTCCCCACTATTACACACCGCTCTGTGTACGCTATCCCTGACCTCCCCTCTCTACTACACACCGCTCTGTGTACTCTATC
This sequence comes from Hypanus sabinus, assembly GCF_030144855.1. Classification (NCBI taxonomy): domain Eukaryota; kingdom Metazoa; phylum Chordata; class Chondrichthyes; order Myliobatiformes; family Dasyatidae; genus Hypanus; species Hypanus sabinus. The sequence goes on from NW_026781814.1 coordinate 90,851, forward strand.
CCTGACCTTCCCTCTCTATTACACACCGCTCTGTGTACTCTATCCCTGACCTCCCCTCTCTATTACACACCAATCTGTGTACTCTATCCCTGACCTCCTCTCTCTACTACACACCGCTCTGTGTACTCTATCCCTGACCTTCCCTCTCTATTACACACCGCTCTGTGTACTCTATCCCTGACCTCCCCTCTCTACTACACACCGCTCTGTGTACTCTATCCCTGGCCTCCCCTCTCTATTACACACCAATCTGTGTACTCTATCCCTGACCTCCACTCTATTACACACTGCTCTGTGTACTCTGTCCCTGATCTCCCCTCTCTTTTACACACCGCTCTGTGTACTCTATCGCTGACCTCCCCGCTCTATTACACACCGCTCTGTGTACTCTATCCCTGACCATCCCTCTATTACACACCGCTCTGTGCACTCTATCGCTGACCTCCCCTCTGTATTACACACAGCTCACTACACTCTATCCCTGACCTCCCCTCTCTATTACACACCACTCTGTGTACTCTATCCCTGACATCCGCTATATTACACAAGACTCTGTGTACTCTATCGCTGACCTCCACTCTCTATTACACACCGCTCACTACACTCTATCCCTGACCTACCCTCTCTATTACACACTGCTCTGTGCACTCTATCCCTGACCTCCCCTCTCTATTACACACCAATCTGTGTACTCTATCCCTGACCTCCTCTCTATTACACACCGCTCTGTGTACTCTATCCCTGACCACCCCTCTCTATTACACACCGCTCTGTGTACTCTTTCCCTGACCACCCCTCTATTACACACCGCTCTGTGCACTCTATCGCTGACCTGCCCTCTCTATTACACACTGCTCACTACACTCTATCCCTGACCTACCCTCTCTATTACACACCACTCTGTGTACTCTATCTCTGACCTCCCCTCTATTACACACCACTCTATATACTCTATCCCTGACCTCCTGTCTATTACAAACTGCTCTGTGTACTCTATCCCTGACCTCCCCTCTATTACACACCGCTCTGTGTACTCTATCCCTGACCTCCCCTCTCTATTACACACCAATATGTGTACTCTATCCCTGACCTCCTCTCTCTACTACACACCGCTCTGTGTACTCTATCCCTGACCTTCCCTCTCTATTACACACCGCTCTGTGTACTCTATCCCTGACCTCCCCTCTCTACTACACACCGCTCTGTGTACTCTATCCCTGACCTCCCCTCTCTATTACACACCAATCTGTGTACTCTATCCCTGACCTCCTCTCTATTACACACCGCTCTGTGTACTCTATCCCTGACCACCACTCTCTATTACACACCGCTCTGTGTACTCTATCCCTGACCACCCCTCTATTACACACCGCTCTGTGCACTCTATCGCTGACCTGCCCTCTCTATTACACACTGCTCACTACACTCTATCCCTGACCTACCCTCTCTATTACACACCACTCTGTGTACTCTATCTCTGAACTCCCCTCTATTACACACCACTCTATATACTCTATCCCTGACCTCCTCTCTATTACAAACTGCTCTGTGTACTCTATCCCTGACCTCCCCTCTATTACACACCGCTCTGTGTACTCTATCCCTGACCTCCCCTCTCTATTACACACCAATCTGTGTACTCTATCCCTGACCTCCTCTCTCTACTACACACCGCTCTGTGTACTCTATCCCTGACCTTCCCTCTCTATTACACACCGCTCTGTGTACTCTATCCCTGACCTCCCCTCTCTACTACACACCGATCTGTGTACTCTATCCCTGACCTCCCCTCTCTATTACACACCACTCTGTGTACTCTATCTCTGACCTCCCCTCTATTACACACCACTCTGTGTACTCTATCTCTGACCTCCCCTCTATTACACACCACTCAATATACTCTATCCCTGACCTCCTCTCTATTACAAACTGCTCTGTGTACTCTATCCCTGACCTCCCCTCTATTACACACCGCTCTGTGTACTCTATCCCTGACCTCCCCTCTCTATTACACACCAATCTGTGTACTCTATCCCTGACCTCCTCTCTCTACTACACACCGCTCTGTGTACTCTATCCCTGACCTTCCCTCTCTATTACACACCGCTCTGTGTACTCTATCCCTGACCTCCCCTCTCTACTACACACCGCTCTGTGTACTCTATCCCTGACCTCCCCTCTCTATTACACACCAATCTGTGTACTCTATCCCTGACCTCCACTCTATTACACACTGCTCTGTGTACTCTGTCCCTGATCTCCCCTCTCTTTTACACACCGCTCTGTGTACTCTATCGCTGACCTCCCCGCTCTATTACACACCGCTCTGTGTACTCTATCCCTGACCATCCCTCTATTACACACCGCTCTGTGCACTCTATCGCTGACCTCCCCTCTGTATTACACACAGCTCACTACACTCTATCCCTGACCTACCCTCTCTATTACACACCACTCTGTGTACTCTATCTCTGACCTCCCCTCTATTACACACCACTCTCTATACTCTATCCCTGACCTCCTCTCTATTACAAACCGCTCTGTGCACTCTATCCCTGACCTCCCCACTATTACACACCGCTCTGTGTACGCTATCCCTGACCTCCCCTCTCTATTACACACCGCTCTGTGCACTCTATCCCTGACCTCCCCTCTCTATTACACACCACTCTGTGTACTCTATCCCTGACATCCGCTATATTACACAAGACTCTGTGTACTCTATCGCTGACCTCCCCGCTCTATTACACACCGCTCTGTGTACTCTATCCCTGACCTCCCCTCTATTACACACCGTTCTGTGTACTTTATCGCTGACCTCCCCTTTATTACACACTGCTCTGTGTACTCTGTCCCTGACCTCCCCTCTCTATTACACACCGCTCTGTGTACTCTATCCCTGACCACCCCTCTCTATTACACACCGCTCTGTGTACTCTATCCCTGACCACCCCTCTATTACACACCGCTCTGTGCACTCTATCGCTGACCTGCCCTCTCTATTACACACTGCTCACTACACTCTATCCCTGACCTACCCTCTCTATTACACACCACTCTGTGTACTCTATCTCTGACCTCCCCTCTATTACACACCACTCTATATACTCTATCCCTGACCTCCTCTCTATTACAAACTGCTCTGTGTACTCTATCCCTGACCTCCCCTCTATTACACACCGCTCTGTGTACTCTATCGCTGACCTCCCCTCTATTACACACTGCTCTGTGTACTCTGTCCCTGACCTCCCCACTATTACACACCGCTCTGTGTACGCTATCCCTGACCTCCCCTCTCTACTACACACCGCTCTGTGTACTCTATCCCTGACCTTCCCTCTCTATTACACACCGCTCTGTGTACTCTATCCCTGACCTCCCCTCTCTATTACACACCAATCTGTGTACTCTATCCCTGACCTCCTCTCTCTACTACACACCGCTCTGTGTACTCTATCCCTGACCTTCCCTCTCTATTACACACCGCTCTGTGTACTCTATCCCTGACCTCCCCTCTCTACTACACACCGCTCTGTGTACTCTATCCCTGACCTCCCCTCTCTATTACACACCACTCTGTGTACTCTATCTCTGACCTCCCCTCTATTACACACCACTCAATATACTCTATCCCTGACCTCCTCTCTATTACAAACTGCTCTGTGTACTCTATCCCTGACCTCCCCTCTATTACACACCGCTCTGTGTACTCTATCGCTGACCTCCCCTCTATTACACACTGCTCTGTGTACTCTGTCCCTGACCTCCCCACTATTACACACCGCTCTGTGTACGCTATCCCTGACCTCCCCTCTCTACTACACACCGCTCTGTGTACTCTATCCCTGACCTTCCCTCTCTATTACACACCGCTCTGTGTACTCTATCCCTGACCTCCCCTCTCTATTACACACCAATCTGTGTACTCTATCCCTGACCTCCTCTCTCTACTACACACCGCTCTGTGTACTCTATCCCTGACCTTCCCTCTCTATTACACACCGCTCTGTGTACTCTATCCCTGACCTCCCCTCTCTACTACACACCGCTCTGTGTACTCTATCCCTGGCCTCCCCTCTCTATTACACACCAATCTGTGTACTCTATCCCTGACCTCCACTCTATTACACACTGCTCTGTGTACTCTGTCCCTGATCTCCCCTCTCTTTTACACACCGCTCTGTGTACTCTATCGCTGACCTCCCCGCTCTATTACACACCGCTCTGTGTACTCTATCCCTGACCATCCCTCTATTACACACCGCTCTGTGCACTCTATCGCTGACCTCCCCTCTGTATTACACACAGCTCACTACACTCTATCCCTGACCTACCCTCTCTATTACACACCACTCTGTGTACTCTATCTCTGACCTCCCCTCTATTACACACCACTCTCTATACTCTATCCCTGACCTCCTCTCTATTACAAACCGCTCTGTGCACTCTATCCCTGACCTCCCCACTATTACACACCGCTCTGTGTACGCTATCCCTGACCTCCCCTCTCTATTACACACCGCTCTGTGCACTCTATCCCTGACCTCCCCTCTCTATTACACACCACTCTGTGTACTCTATCCCTGACATCCGCTATATTACACAAGACTCTGTGTACTCTATCGCTGACCTCCACTCTCTATTACACACCGCTCACTACACTCTATCCCTGACCTACCCTCTCTATTACACACTGCTCTGTGCACTCTATCCCTGACCTCCCCTCTCTATTACACACCAATCTGTGTACTCTATCCCTGACCTCCTCTCTATTACACACCGCTCTGTGTACTCTATCCCTGACCACCCCTCTCTATTACACACCGCTCTGTGTACTCTTTCCCTGACCACCCCTCTATTACACACCGCTCTGTGCACTCTATCGCTGACCTGCCCTCTCTATTACACACTGCTCACTACACTCTATCCCTGACCTACCCTCTCTATTACACACCACTCTGTGTACTCTATCTCTGACCTCCCCTCTATTACACACCACTCTATATACTCTATCCCTGACCTCCTGTCTATTACAAACTGCTCTGTGTACTCTATCCCTGACCTCCCCTCTATTACACACCGCTCTGTGTACTCTATCCCTGACCTCCCCTCTCTATTACACACCAATATGTGTACTCTATCCCTGACCTCCTCTCTCTACTACACACCGCTCTGTGTACTCTATCCCTGACCTTCCCTCTCTATTACACACCGCTCTGTGTACTCTATCCCTGACCTCCCCTCTCTACTACACACCGCTCTGTGTACTCTATCCCTGACCTCCCCTCTCTATTACACACCAATCTGTGTACTCTATCCCTGACCTCCTCTCTATTACACACCGCTCTGTGTACTCTATCCCTGACCACCCCTCTCTATTACACACCGCTCTGTGTACTCTATCCCTGACCACCCCTCTATTACACACCGCTCTGTGCACTCTATCGCTGACCTGCCCTCTCTATTACACACTGCTCACTACACTCTATCCCTGACCTACCCTCTCTATTACACACCACTCTGTGTACTCTATCTCTGAACTCCCCTCTATTACACACCACTCTATATACTCTATCCCTGACCTCCTCTCTATTACAAACTGCTCTGTGTACTCTATCCCTGACCTCCCCTCTATTACACACCGCTCTGTGTACTCTATCCCTGACCTCCCCTCTCTATTACACACCAATCTGTGTACTCTATCCCTGACCTCCTCTCTCTACTACACACCGCTCTGTGTACTCTATCCCTGACCTTCCCTCTCTATTACACACCGCTCTGTGTACTCTATCCCTGACCTCCCCTCTCTACTACACACCGCTCTGTGTACTCTATCCCTGACCTCCCCTCTCTATTACACACCACTCTGTGTACTCTATCTCTGACCTCCCCTCTATTACACACCACTCTATATACTCTATCCCTGACCTCCTCTCTATTACAAACTGCTCTGTGTACTCTATCCCTGACCTCCCCTCTATTACACACCGCTCTGTGTACTCTATCGCTGACCTCCCCTCTATTACACACTGCTCTGTGTACTCTGTCCCTGACCTCCCCACTATTACACACCGCTCTGTGTACGCTATCCCTGACCTCCCCTCTCTACTACACACCGCTCTGTGTACTCTATCCCTGACCTTCCCTCTCTATTACACACCGCTCTGTGTACTCTATCCCTGACCTCCCCTCTCTATTACACACCAATCTGTGTACTCTATCCCTGACCTCCTCTCTCTACTACACACCGCTCTGTGTACTCTATCCCTGACCTTCCCTCTCTATTACACACCGCTCTGTGTACTCTATCCCTGACCTCCCCTCTCTACTACACACCGCTCTGTGTACTCTATCCCTGACCTCCCCTCTCTATTACACACCAATCTGTGTACTCTATCCCTGACCTCCACTCTATTACACACTGCTCTGTGTACTCTGTCCCTGATCTCCCCTCTCTTTTACACACCGCTCTGTGTACTCTATCGCTGACCTCCCCGCTCTATTACACACCGCTCTGTGTACTCTATCCCTGACCATCCCTCTATTACACACCGCTCTGTGCACTCTATCGCTGACCTCCCCTCTGTATTACACACAGCTCACTACACTCTATCCCTGACCTACCCTCTCTATTACACACCACTCTGTGTACTCTATCTCTGACCTCCCCTCTATTACACACCACTCTCTATACTCTATCCCTGACCTCCTCTCTATTACAAACCGCTCTGTGCACTCTATCCCTGACCTCCCCACTATTACACACCGCTCTGTGTACGCTATCCCTGACATCCCCTCTCTATTACACACCGCTCTGTGCACTCTATCCCTGACCTCCCCTCTCTATTACACACCACTCTGTGTACTCTATCCCTGACATCCGCTATATTACACAAGACTCTGTGTACTCTATCGCTGACCTCCACTCTCTATTACACACCGCTCACTACACTCTATCCCTGACCTACCCTCTCTATTACACACTGCTCTGTGCACTCTATCCCTGACCTCCCCTCTCTATTACACACCAATCTGTGTACTCTATCCCTGACCTCCCCTCTCTACTACACACCGCTCTGTGTACTCTATCCCTGACCTCCCCTCTCTAGTACACACCAATCTGTGTACTCTATCCCTGACCTCCACTCTATTACACACTGCTCTGTGTACTCTGTCCCTGATCTCCCCTCTCTTTTACACACCGCTCTGTGTACTCTATCGCTGACCTCCCCGCTCTATTACACACCGCTCTGTGTACTCTATCCCTGACCATCCCTCTATTACACACCGCTCTGTGCACTCTATCGCTGACCTGCCCTCTCTATTACACACTGCTCACTACACTCTATCCCTGACCTACCCTCTCTATTACACACCACGCTGTGTACTCTATCTCTGACCTCCCCTCTATTACACACCACTCTATATGCTCTATCCCTGACCTCCTCTCTATTACAAACTGCTCTGTGTACTCTATCCCTGACCTCCCCTCTATTACACACCGCTCTGTGTACTCTATCCCTGACCTCCCCTCTCTATTACACACCAATCTGTGTACTCTATCCCTGACCTCCTCTCTCTACTACACACCGCTCTGTGTACTCTATCCCTGACCTTCCCTCTCTATTACACACCGCTCTGTGTACTCTATCCCTGACCTCCCCTCTCTACTACACACCGCTCTGTGTACTCTATCCCTGACCTCCCCTCTCTATTACACACCAATCTGTGTACTCTATCCTTGACCTCCTCTCTATTACACACCGCTCTGTGTACTCTATCCCTGACCACCCCTCTGTATTACACACCGCTCTGTGTACTCTATCCCTGACCACCCCTCTATTACACACCGCTCTGTGCACTCTATCGCTGACCTGCCCTCTCTATTACACACTGCTCACTACACTCTATCCCTGACCTACCCTGTCTATTACACACCACTCTGTGTACTCTATCTCTGACCTCCCCTCTATTACACACCACTCTATATACTCTATCCCTGACCTCCTCTCTATTACAAACTGCTCTGTGTACTCTATCCCTGACCTCCCCTCTATTACACACCGCTCTGTGTACTCTATCCCTGACCTCCCCTCTCTATTACACACCAATCTGTGTACTCTATCCCTGACCTCCTCTCTCTACTACACACCGCTCTGTGTACTCTATCCCTGACCTTCCCTCTCTATTACATACCGCTCTGTGTACTCTATCCCTGACCTCCCCTCTCTACTACACACCGCTCTGTGTACTCTATCCCTGACCTCCCCTCTCTATTACACACCACTCTGTGTACTCTATCTCTGACCTCCCCTCTATTACACACCACTCTATATACTCTATCCCTGACCTCCTCTCTATTACAAACTGCTCTGTGTACTCTATCCCTGACCTCCCCTCTATTACACACCGCTCTGTGTACTCTATCGCTGACCTCCCCTCTATTACACACTGCTCTGTGTACTCTGTCCCTGACCTCCCCACTATTACACACCGCTCTGTGTACGCTATCCCTGACCTCCCCTCTCTACTACACACCGCTCTGTGTACTCTATAGCTGACCTTCCCTCTCTATTACACACCGCTCTGTGTACTCTATCCCTGACCTCCCCTCTCTATTACACACCAATCTGTGTACTCTATCCCTGACCTCCTCTCTCTACTACACACCGCTCTGTGTACTCTATCCCTGACCTTCCCTCTCTATTACACACCGCTCTGTGTACTCTATCCCTGACCTCCCCTCTCTACTACACACCGCTCTGTGTACTCTATCCCTGAACTCCCCTCTCTATTACACACCAATCTGTGTACTCTATCCCTGACCTCCACTCTATTACACACCAATCTGTGTACTCTGTCCCTGATCTCCCCTCTCTTTTACACACCGCTCTGTGTACTCTATCGCTGACCTCCCCGCTCTATTAGACACCGCTCTGTGTACTCTATCCCTGACCATCCCTCTATTACACACCGCTCTGTGCACTCTTTCGCTGACCTCCCCTCTGTATTACACACAGCTCACTACACTCTATCCCTGACCTACCCTCTCTATTACACACCACTCTGTGTACTCTATCTCTGACCTCCCCTCTATTACACACCACTCTCTATACTCTATCCCTGACCTCCTCTCTATTACAAACCGCTCTGTGCACTCTATCCCTGACCTCCCCACTATTACACACCGCTCTGTGTACGCTATCCCTGACCTCCCCTCTCTATTACACACCGCTCTGTGCACTCTATCCCTGACCTCCCCTCTCTATTACACACCACTCTGTGTACTCTATCCCTGACATCCGCTATATTACACAAGACTCTGTGTACTCTATCGCTGACCTCCACTCTCTATTACACACCGCTCACTACACTCTATCCCTGACCTACCCTCTCTATTACACACTGCTCTGTGCACTCTATCCCTGACCTCCCCTCTCTATTACACACCAATCTGTGTACTCTATCCCTGACCTCCTCTCTATTACACACCGCTCTGTGTACTCTATCCCTGACCACCCCTCTCTATTACACACCGCTCTGTGTACTCTATCCCTGACCACCCCTCTATTACACACCGCTCTGTGCACTCTATCGCTGACCTGCCCTCTCTATTACACACTGTTCACTACACTCTATCCCTGACCTACCCTCTCTATTACACACCACTCTGTGTACTCTATCTCTGACCTCCCCTCTATTACACACCACTCTATATACTCTATCCCTGACCTCCTCTCTATTACAAACTGCTCTGTGTACTCTATCCCTGACCTCCCCTCTATTACACACCGCTCTGTGTACTCTATCGCTGACCTCCCCTCTATTACACACTGCTCTGTGTACTCTGTCCCTGACCTCCCCACTATTACACACCGCTCTGTGTACGCTATCCCTGACCTCCCCTCTCTACTACACACCGCTCTGTGTACTCTATCCCTGACCTTCCCTCTCTATTACACACCGCTCTGTGTACTCTATCCCTGACCTCCCCTCTCTATTACACACCACTCTGTGTACTCTATCTCTGACCTCCCCTCTATTACACACCACTCTATATACTCTATCCCTGACCTCCTCTCTATTACAAACTGCTCTGTGTACTCTATCCCTGACCTCCCCTCTATTACACACCGCTCTGTGTACTCTATCGCTGACCTCCCCTCTATTACACACTGCTCTGTTTACTCTGTCCCTGACCTCCCCACTATTACACACCGCTCTGTGTACGCTATCCCTGACCTCCCCTCTCTACTACACACCGCTCTGTGTACTCTATCCCTGACCTTCCCTCTCTATTACACACCGCTCTGTGTACTCTATCCCTGACCTCCCCTCTCTATTACACACCAATCTGTGTACTCTATCCCTGACCTCCTCTCTCTTCTACACACCGCTCTGTGTACTCTATCCCTGACCTTCCCTCTCTATTACACACCGCTCTGTGTACTCTATCCCTGACCTCCCCTCTCTACTACACACCGCTCTGTGTACTCTATCCCTGACCTCCCCTCTCTATTACACACCAATCTGTGTACTCTATCCCTGACCTCCACTCTATTACACACTGCTCTGTGTACTCTGTCCCTGATCTCCCCTCTCTTTTACACACCGCTCTGTGTACTCTATCGCTGACCTCCCCGCTCTATTACACACCGCTCTGTGTACTCTATCCCTGACCATCCCTCTATTACACACCGCTCTGTGCACTCTATCGCTGACCTCCCCTCTGTATTACACACAGCTCACTACACTCTATCCCTGACCTACCCTCTCTATTACACACCACTCTGTGTACTCTATCTCTGACCTCCCCTCTATTACACACCACTCTCTATACTCTATCCCTGACCTCCTCTCTATTACAAACCGCTCTGTGCACTCTATCCCTGACCTCCCCACTATTACACACCGCTCTGTGTACGCTATCCCTGACCTCCCCTCTCTATTACACACCGCTCTGTGCACTCTATCCCTGACCTCCCCTCTCTATTACACACCACTCTGTGTACTCTATCCCTGACATCCGCTATATTACACAAGACTCTGTGTACTCTATCGCTGACCTCCACTCTCTATTACACACCGCTCACTACACTCTATCCCTGACCTACCCTCTCTATTACACACTGCTCTGTGCACTCTATCCCTGACCTCCCCTCTCTATTACACACCAATCTGTGTACTCTATCCCTGACCTCCTCTCTATTACACACCGCTCTGTGTACTCTATCCCTGACCACCCCTCTCTATTACACACCGCTCTGTGTACTCTATCCCTGACCACCCCTCTATTACACACCGCTCTGTGCACTCTATCGCTGACCTGCCCTCTCTATTACACACTGCTCACTACACTCTATCCCTGACCTACCCTCTCTATTACACACCACTCTGTGTACTCTATCTCTGACCTCCCCTCTATTACACACCACTCTATATACTCTATCCCTGACCTCCTCTCTATTACAAACTGCTCTGTGTACTCTATCCCTGACCTCCCCTCTATTACACACTGCTCTGTGTACTCTGTCCCTGACCTCCCCACTATTACACACCGCTCTGTGTACGCTATCCCTGACCTCCCCTCTCTACTACACACCGCTCTGTGTACTCTATCCCTGACCTTCCCTCTCTATTACACACCGCTCTGTGTACTCTATCCCTGACCTCCCCTCTCTATTACACACCAATCTGTGTACTCTATCCCTGCCCTCCTCTCTATTACACACCGCTCTGTGTACTCTATCCCTGACCTCCACTCTATTACACACTGCTCTGTGTACTCTGTCCCTGATCTCCCCTCTCTTTTACACACCGCTCTGTGTACTCTATCGCTGACCTCCCCTCTCTATTACACACCGCTCTGTGTACTCTATCCCTGACCATCCCTCTATTACACACCGCTCTGTGCACTCTATCGCTGACCTCCCCTCTGTATTACACTCAGCTCACTACACTCTATCCCTGACCTACCCTCTCTATTACACACCACTCTGTGTACTCTATCTCTGACCTCCCCTCTATTACACACCACTCTATATACTCTATCCCTGACCTCCTCTCTATTACAAACCGCTCTGTGTACTCTATCCCTGACCTCCCCACTATTACACACCGCCCTGTGTACGCTATCCCTGACCTCCCCTCTCTATTACACACCGCTCTGTGCACTCTATCCCTGACCTCCCCTCTCTATTACACACCACTCTGTGTACTCTATCCCTGACATCCGCTCTATTACACAAGACTCTGTGTACTCTATCCCTGACCTCCCCTCTCTATTACACACCAATCTGTGTACTCTATCCCTGACCTCCTCTCTATTACACACCGCTCTGTGTACTCTATCCCTGACCTCCACTCTATTACACACTGCTCTGTGTACTCTGTCCCTGACCTCCCCTCTCTATTACACACCGCTCTGTGTACTCTATACCTGACCACCCCTCTCTATTACACACCGCTCTGTGTAATCTATCCCTGACCATCCCTCTATTACACACCGCTCTGTGTACTCTATCGCTGACCTCCCCTCTATTACACACGGCTCTGTGTACTCTGTCCCTGACCTCACCACTATTACACAGTGCTCTGTGTACGCTATCCCTGACCTCCCCTCTCTATTACACACCGCTCTGTGTACTCTATCCCTGACCTCCCCTCTCTATTACACACCGCTCTGTGTACTCTATCCCTGACCATCCCTCTATTACACACCGCTCTGTGCACTCTATCGCTGACCTCCCCTCTGTATTACACACCGCTCACTACACTCTATCCCTGACCTACCCTCTCTATTACACACCACTCTGTGTACTCTATCTCTGACCTCCCCTCTATTACACACCACTCTATATACTCTATCCCTGACCTCCTCTCTAATTCAAACCGCTCTGTGTACTCTATCCCTGACCTCCCCTCTATTACACACCGTTCTGTGTACTTTATCGCTGACCTCCCCTTTATTACACACAGCTCTGTGTACTCTGTCCCTGACCTCCCCTCTCTATTACAAACCGCTCTGTGTACTCTGTCCCTGACCACCCCTCTCTATTACACACCGCTCTGTGTACTCTATCCCTGACCACCCCTCTATTACACACCGCTCTGTGCACTCTATCGCTGACCTGCCCTCTCTATTACACACTGCTCACTACACTCTATCCCTGACCTACCCTCTCAATTACACACCACTCTGTGTACTCTATCTCTGACCTCCCCTCTATTACACACCACTCTATATACTCTATCCCTGACCTCCTCTCTATTACAAACTGCTCTGTGTACTCTATCCCTGACCTCCCCTCTATTACACACCGCTCTGTGTACTCTATCGCTGACCTCCCCTCTATTACACACTGCTCTGTGTACTCTGTCCCTGACCTCCCCTATATTACACACCGCTCTGTGTACGCTATCCCTGACCTCCCCTCTCTACTACACACCGCTCTGTGTACTCTATCCCTGACCTTCCCTCTCTATTACACACCGCTCTGTGTACTCTATCCCTGACCTCCCCTCTCTATTACACACCAATCTGTGTACTCTATCCCTGACCTCCTGTCTATTACACACCGCTCTGTGTACTCTATCCCAGACCTCCACTCTATTACACACTGCTCTGTGTACTCTGTCCCTGATCTCCCCTCTCTTTTACACACCGCTCTGTGTACTCTATCGCTGACCTCCCCGCTCTATTACACACCGCTCTGTGTACTCTATCCCTGACCATCCCTCTATTACACACCGCTCTGTGCACTCTATCGCTGACCTCCCCTCTGTATTACACACAGCTCACTACACTCTATCCCTGACCTACCCTCTCTATTACACACCACTCTGTGTACTCTATCTCTGACCTCCCCTCTATTACACACCACTCTCTATACTCTATACCTGACCTCCTCTCTATTACAAACCGCTCTGTGCACTCTATCCCTGACCTCCCCACTATTACACACCGCTCTGTGTACGCTATCCCTGACCTCCCCTCTCTATTACACACCGCTCTGTGCACTCTATCCCTGACCTCCCCTCTCTATTACACACCACTCTGTGTACTCTATCCCTGACATCCGCTATATTACACAAGACTCTGTGTACTCTATCGCTGACCTCCACTCTCTATTACACACCGCTCACTACACTCTATCCCTGACCTACCCTCTCTATTACACACTGCTCTGTGCACTCTATCCCTGACCTCCCCTCTCTATTACACACCAATCTGTGTACTCTATCCCTGACCTCCTCTCTATTACACACCGCTCTGTGCACTCTATCCCTGACCTCCCCTCTCTATTACACACCGCTCTGTGTACTCTATCCCTGACCACCCCTCTATTACACACCGCTCTGTGCACTCTATCGCTGACCTGCCCTCTCTATTACACACTGCTCACTACACTCTATCCCTGACCTACCCTCTCTATTACACACCACTCTGTGTACTCTATCTCTGACCTCCCCTCTATTACACACCACTCTATATACTCTATCCCTGACCTCCTCTCTATTACAAACTGCTCTGTGTACTCTATCCCTGACCTCCCCTCTATTACACACCGCTCTGTGTACTCTATCGCTGACCTCCCCTCTATTACACACTGCTCTGTGTACTCTGTCCCTGACCTCCCCACTATTACACACCGCTCTGTGTACGCTATCCCTGACCTCCCCTCTCTACTACACACCGCTCTGTGTACTCTATCCCTGACCTTCCCTCTCTATTACACACCGCTCTGTGTACTCTATCCCTGACCTCCACTCTCTATTACACACCAATCTGTGTACTCTATCCCTGACCTCCTCTCTATTACACACCGCTCTGTGTACTCTATCCCTGACCTCCACTCTATTACACACTGCTCTGTGTACTCTGTCCCTGATCTCCCCTCTCTTTTACACACCGCTCTGTGTACTCTATCGCTGACCTCCCCTCTCTATTACACACCGCTCTGTGTACTCTATCCCTGACCATCCCTCTATTACACACCGCTCTGTGCACTCTATCGCTGACCTCCCCTCTGTATTACACACAGCTCACTACACTCTATCCCTGACCTACCCTCTCTATTACACACCACTCTCTATACTCTATCCCTGACCTCCTCTCTATTACAAACCGCTCTGTGTACTCTATCCCTGACCTCCCCACTATTACACACCGCCCTGTGTACGCTATCCCTGACCTCCCCTCTCTATTACACACCGCTCTGTGCACTCTATCCCTGACCTCCCCTCTCTATTACACACCACTCTGTGTACTCTATCCCTGACATCCGCTCTATTACACAAGACTCTGTGTACTCTATCCCTGACCTCCCCTCTCTATTACACACCAATCTGTGTACTCTATCCCTGACCTCCTCTCTATTACACACCGCTCTGTGTACTCTATCCCTGACCTCCACTCTATTACACACTGCTCTGTGTACTCTGTCCCTGACCTCCCCTCTCTATTACACACCGCTCTGTGTACTCTATACCTGACCACCCCTCTCTATTACACACCGCTCTGTGTAATCTATCCCTGACCATCCCTCTATTACACACCGCTCTGTGTACTCTATCGCTGACCTCCCCTCTATTACACACGGCTCTGTGTACTCTGTCCCTGACCTCACCACTATTACACAGTGCTCTGTGTACGCTATCCCTGACCTCCCCTCTCTATTACACACCGCTCTGTGTACTCTATCCCTGACCTCCCCTCTCTATTACACACCGCTCTGTGTACTCTATCCCTGACCATCCCTCTATTACACACCGCTCTGTGCACTCTATCGCTGACCTCCCCTCTGTATTACACACCGCTCACTACACTCTATCCCTGACCTACCCTCTCTATTACACACCACTCTGTGTACTCTATCTCTGACCTCCCCTCTATTACACACCACTCTATATACTCTATCCCTGACCTCCTCTCTAATTCAAACCGCTCTGTGTACTCTATCCCTGACCTCCCCTCTATTACACACCGTTCTGTGTACTTTATCGCTGACCTCCCCTTTATTACACACAGCTCTGTGTACTCTGTCCCTGACCTCCCCTCTCTATTACAAACCGCTCTGTGTACTCTGTCCCTGACCACCCCTCTCTATTACACACCGCTCTGTGTACTCTATCCCTGACCACCCCTCTATTACACACCGCTCTGTGCACTCTATCGCTGACCTGCCCTCTCTATTACACACTGCTCACTACACTCTATCCCTGACCTACCCTCTCAATTACACACCACTCTGTGTACTCTATCTCTGACCTCCCCTCTATTACACACCACTCTATATACTCTATCCCTGACCTCCTCTCTATTACAAACTGCTCTGTGTACTCTATCCCTGACCTCCCCTCTATTACACACCGCTCTGTGTACTCTATCGCTGACCTCCCCTCTATTACACACTGCTCTGTGTACTCTGTCCCTGACCTCCCCTATATTACACACCGCTCTGTGTACGCTATCCCTGACCTCCCCTCTCTACTACACACCGCTCTGTGTACTCTATCCCTGACCTTCCCTCTCTATTACACACCGCTCTGTGTACTCTATCCCTGACCTCCCCTCTCTATTACACACCAATCTGTGTACTCTATCCCTGACCTCCTGTCTATTACACACCGCTCTGTGTACTCTATCCCAGACCTCCACTCTATTACACACTGCTCTGTGTACTCTGTCCCTGATCTCCCCTCTCTTTTACACACCGCTCTGTGTACTCTATCGCTGACCTCCCCGCTCTATTACACACCGCTCTGTGTACTCTATCCCTGACCATCCCTCTATTACACACCGCTCTGTGCACTCTATCGCTGACCTCCCCTCTGTATTACACACAGCTCACTACACTCTATCCCTGACCTACCCTCTCTATTACACACCACTCTGTGTACTCTATCTCTGACCTCCCCTCTATTACACACCACTCTCTATACTCTATACCTGACCTCCTCTCTATTACAAACCGCTCTGTGCACTCTATCCCTGACCTCCCCACTATTACACACCGCTCTGTGTACGCTATCCCTGACCTCCCCTCTCTATTACACACCGCTCTGTGCACTCTATCCCTGACCTCCCCTCTCTATTACACACCACTCTGTGTACTCTATCCCTGACATCCGCTATATTACACAAGACTCTGTGTACTCTATCGCTGACCTCCACTCTCTATTACACACCGCTCACTACACTCTATCCCTGACCTACCCTCTCTATTACACACTGCTCTGTGCACTCTATCCCTGACCTCCCCTCTCTATTACACACCAATCTGTGTACTCTATCCCTGACCTCCTCTCTATTACACACCGCTCTGTGCACTCTATCCCTGACCTCCCCTCTCTATTACACACCGCTCTGTGTACTCTATCCCTGACCACCCCTCTATTACACACCGCTCTGTGCACTCTATCGCTGACCTGCCCTCTCTATTACACACTGCTCACTACACTCTATCCCTGACCTACCCTCTCTATTACACACCACTCTGTGTACTCTATCTCTGACCTCCCCTCTATTACACACCACTCTATATACTCTATCCCTGACCTCCTCTCTATTACAAACTGCTCTGTGTACTCTATCCCTGACCTCCCCTCTATTACACACCGCTCTGTGTACTCTATCGCTGACCTCCCCTCTATTACACACTGCTCTGTGTACTCTGTCCCTGACCTCCCCACTATTACACACCGCTCTGTGTACGCTATCCCTGACCTCCCCTCTCTACTACACACCGCTCTGTGTACTCTATCCCTGACCTTCCCTCTCTATTACACACCGCTCTGTGTACTCTATCCCTGACCTCCACTCTCTATTACACACCAATCTGTGTACTCTATCCCTGACCTCCTCTCTATTACACACCGCTCTGTGTACTCTATCCCTGACCTCCACTCTATTACACACTGCTCTGTGTACTCTGTCCCTGATCTCCCCTCTCTTTTACACACCGCTCTGTGTACTCTATCGCTGACCTCCCCTCTCTATTACACACCGCTCTGTGTACTCTATCCCTGACCATCCCTCTATTACACACCGCTCTGTGCACTCTATCGCTGACCTCCCCTCTGTATTACACACAGCTCACTACACTCTATCCCTGACCTACCCTCTCTATTACACACCACTCTGTGTACTCTATCTCTGACCTCCCCTCTATTACACACCACTCTCTATACTCTATCCCTGACCTCCTCTCTATTGCAAACCGCTCTGTGTACTCTATCCCTGACCTCCTCACTATTACACACCGCTCAGTGTACGCTATCCCTGACCTCCCCTCTCTATTACACACCGCTCTGTGCACTCTATCCCTGACCTCCCCTCTCTATTACACACCACTCTGTGTACTCTATCCCTGACATCCGCTCTATTACACAAGACTCTGTGTACTCTATCGCTGACCTCCACTCTCTATTACACACCGCTCACTACACTCTATCCCTGACCTACCCTCTCTATTACACACTGCTCTGTGCACTCTATCCCTGACCTCCCCTCTCTATTACACACCAATCTGTGTACTCTATCCCTGACCTCCTCTCTATTACACACCGCTCTGTGTACTCTATCCCTGACCTCCCCTCTCTATTACACACCGCTCTGTGTACTCTATCCCTGACCTCCCCTCTCTATTACACACCGCTCTGTGCACTCTATCGCTGACCTCCCCTCTGTATTACACACCGCTCACTACACTCTATCCCTGACCTACCCTCTCTATTACACACCACTCTGTGTACTCTATCTCTGACCTCCCCTCTATTACACACCACTCTATATACTCTATCCCTGACCTCCTCGCTATTACAAACCGCTCTGTGTACTCTATCCCTGACCTCCCCTCTATTACACACCGCAGTGTGTACTCTATCGCTGACCTCCCCTCTATTACACACAGCTCTGTGTACTCTGTCCCTGACCTCCCCACTATTGCACACCGCTCTGTGTATATCCCTGACCTCCCCTCTATTACACACCGCTCTGTGTATATCCCTGACCTCCACTCTATTACACACCGCTCTGTGTATATCCCTGACCTCCCCTCTATTACACACCACTCGGTGTACTCTATACCTGAACTCCCTTCTATTACACACCACTCTGTGTACTCTATCCCTGACCTCCCCTCTCTATAACACACCAATCTGTGTACTCTATCCCTGACCTCCTGTCTATTACACACCGCTCTGTGTACTCTATCCCAGACCTCCACTCTATTACACACTGCTCTGTGTACTCTGTCCCTGATCTCCCCTCTCTTTTACACACCGCTCTGTGTACTCTATCGCTGACCTCCCCGCTCTATTACACACCGCTCTGTGTACTCTATCCCTGACCATCCCTCTATTACACACCGCTCTGTGCACTCTATCGCTGACCTCCCCTCTGTATTACACACAGCTCACTACACTCTATCCCTGACCTACCCTCTCTATTACACACCACTCTGTGTACTCTATCTCTGACCTCCCCTCTATTACACACCACTCTCTATACTCTATACCTGACCTCCTCTCTATTACAAACCGCTCTGTGCACTCTATCCCTGACCTCCCCACTATTACACACCGCTCTGTGTACGCTATCCCTGACCTCCCCTCTCTATTACACACCGCTCTGTGCACTCTATCCCTGACCTCCCCTCTCTATTACACACCACTCTGTGTACTCTATCCCTGACATCCGCTATATTACACAAGACTCTGTGTACTCTATCGCTGACCTCCACTCTCTATTACACACCGCTCACTACACTCTATCCCTGACCTACCCTCTCTATTACACACTGCTCTGTGCACTCTATCCCTGACCTCCCCTCTCTATTACACACCAATCTGTGTACTCTATCCCTGACCTCCTCTCTATTACACACCGCTCTGTGTACTCTATCCCTGACCTCCCCTCTCTATTACACACCGCTCTGTGTACTCTATCCCTGACCACCCCTCTATTACACACCGCTCTGTGCACTCTATCGCTGACCTGCCCTCTCTATTACACACTGCTCACTACACTCTATCCCTGACCTACCCTCTCTATTACACACCACTCTGTGTACTCTATCTCTGACCTCCCCTCTATTACACACCACTCTATATACTCTATCCCTGACCTCCTCTCTATTACAAACTGCTCTGTGTACTCTATCCCTGACCTCCCCTCTATTACACACCGCTCTGTGTACTCTATCGCTGACCTCCCCTCTATTACACACTGCTCTGTGTACTCTGTCCCTGACCTCCCCACTATTACACACCGCTCTGTGTACGCTATCCCTGACCTCCCCTCTCTACTACACACCGCTCTGTGTACTCTATCCCTGACCTTCCCTCTCTATTACACACCGCTCTGTGTACTCTATCCCTGACCTCCACTCTCTATTACACACCAATCTGTGTACTCTATCCCTGACCTCCTCTCTATTACACACCGCTCTGTGTACTCTATCCCTGACCTCCACTCTATTACACACT
This sequence comes from Hypanus sabinus, assembly GCF_030144855.1. Classification (NCBI taxonomy): domain Eukaryota; kingdom Metazoa; phylum Chordata; class Chondrichthyes; order Myliobatiformes; family Dasyatidae; genus Hypanus; species Hypanus sabinus. Next base: position 111,341 of record NW_026781814.1, read on the forward strand.
GCTCTGTGTACTCTGTCCCTGATCTCCCCTCTCTTTTACACACCGCTCTGTGTACTCTATCGCTGACCTCCCCTCTCTATTACACACCGCTCTGTGTACTCTATCCCTGACCATCCCTCTATTACACACCGCTCTGTGCACTCTATCGCTGACCTCCCCTCTGTATTACACACAGCTCACTACACTCTATCCCTGACCTCCCCTCTCTATTACACACCACTCTGTGTACTCTATCCCTGACATCCGCTCTATTACACAAGACTCTGTGTACTCTATCGCTGACCTCCACTCTCTATTACACACCGCTGACTACACTCTATCCCTGACCTACCCTCTCTATTACACACTGCTCTGTGCACTCTATCCCTGACCTCCCCTCTCTATTACACACCAATCTGTGTACTCTATCCCTGACCTCCTCTCTATTACACACCGCTCTGTGTACTCTATCCCTGACCTCCACTCTATTACACACTGCTCTGTGTACTCTGTCCCTGACCTCCCCTCTCTATTACACACCGCTCTGTGTACTCTATCCCTGACCACCCCTCTCTATTACACACCGCTCTGTGTACTCTATCCCTGACAACCCCTCTATTACACACCGCTCTGTGCACTCTATCGCTGACCTGCCCTCTCTATTACACACCGCTCACTACACTCTATCCCTGACCTACCCTCTATTACACACTGCTCTGTGTACTCTGTCCCTGACCTCCCCTCTCTATTACACACCGCTCTGTGTACTCTATCCCTGACCTCCCCTCTCTATTACACACCGCTCTGTGCACTCTATCGCTGACCTCCCCTCTGTATTACACACCGCTCACTACACTCTATCCCTGACCTACCCTCTCTATTACACACCACTCTGTGTACTCTATCTCTGACCTCCCCTCTATTACACACCACTCTATATACTCTATCCCTGACCTCCTCGCTATTACAAACCGCTCTGTGTACTCTATCCCTGACCTCCCCTCTCTATTACACACCGCTCTGTGCACTCTATCGCTGACCTCCCCTCTATTACACACAGCTCTGTGTACTCTGTCCCTGACCTCCCCACTATTGCACACCGCTCTGTGTATATCCCTGACCTCCCCTCTATTACACACCGCTCTGTGTATATCCCTGACCTCCACTCTATTACACACCGCTCTGTGTATATCCCTGACCTCCCCTCTATTACACACCACTCGGTGTACTCTATACCTGAACTCCCTTCTATTACACACCACTCTGTGTACTCTATCCCTGACCTCCCCTCTCTATAACACACCAATCTGTGTACTCTATCCCTGACCTCCTCTCTATTACACACCGCTCTGTGTACTCTATCCCTGACCTCCACTCTATTACACACTGCTCTGTGTACTCTGTCCCTGACCTCCCCTCTCTATTACACACCGCTCTGTGTACTCTATCCCTGACCTCCCCTCTCTATTACACACCGCTCTGTGTACTCTATCCCTGACCACCCCTCTATTACACACCGCTCTGTGCACTCTATCGCTGACCTCCCCTCTCTATTACACACCGCTGACTACACTCTATCCCTGACCTACCCTCTCTATTACACACCACTCTGTGTACTCTATCTCTGACCTCCCCTCTATTACACACCACTCTATATACTCTATCCCTGACCTCCTCTCTAATACAAACCGCTCTGTGTACTATATCCCTGACCTCCCCTCTATTACACACCGCTCTGTGTACTCTATCGCTGACCTCCCCTCTATTACACACGGCTCTGTGTACTCTGTCCCTGACCTCACCACTATTACACATTGCTCTGTGTACGCTATCCCTGACCTCCCCTCTCTATTACACACCGCTCTGTGTACTCTATCCCTGACCTCCCCTCTCTATTACACACCGCTCTGTGTACTCTATCCCTGACCATCCCTCTATTACACACCGCTCTGTGCACTCTATCGCTGACCTCCCCTCTGTATTACACACCGCTCACTACACTCTATCCCTGACCTACCCTCTCTATTACACACCACTCTGTGTACTCTATCTCTGACCTCCCCTCTATTACACACCACTCTATATACTCTATCCCTGACCTCCTCTCTAATACAAACCGCTCTGTGTACTCTATCCCTGACCTCCCCTCTATTACACACCGTTCTGTGTACTTTATCGCTGACCTCCCCTTTATTACACACTGCTCTGTGTACTCTGTCCCTGACCTCCCCTCTCTATTACACACCGCTCTGTGTACTCTATCCCTGACCACCCCTCTCTATTACACACCGCTCTGTGTACTCTATCCCTGACCACCCCTCTATTACACACCGCTCTGTACACTCTATCGCTGACCTCCCCTCTCTATTACACACTGCTCACTACACTCTATCCCTGACCTACCCTCTCTATTACACACCACTCTGTGTACTCTATCTCTGACCTCCCCTCTATTACACACCACTCTATATACTCTATCCCTGACCTCCTCTCTATTACAAACTGCTCTGTGTACTCTATCACTGACCTCCTCTCTATTACACACCGCTCTGTGTACTCTATCCCTGACCTCCACTCTATTACACACTGCTCTGTGTACTCTGTCCCTGACCTCCCCTCTCTATTACACACCGCTCTGTGTACTCTATCCCTGACCACCCCTCTCTATTACACACCGCTCTGTGTACTCTATCCCTGACCACCCCTCTATTACACACCGCTCTGTGCACTCTATCGCTGACCTGCCCTCTCTATTACACACCGCTCACTACACTCTATCCCTGACCTACCCTCTATTACACACTGCTCTGTGTACTCTGTCCCTGACCTCCCCTCTCTATTACACACCGCTCTGTGTACTCTATCCCTGACCTCCCCTCTCTATTACACACCGCTCTGTGCACTCTATCGCTGACCTCCCCTCTGTATTACACACCGCTCACTATACTCTATCCCTGACCTACCCTCTCTATTACACACCACTCTGTGTACTCTATCTCTGACCTCCCCTCTATTACACACCACTCTATATACTCTATCCCTGACCTCCTCGCTATTACAAACCGCTCTGTGTACTCTATCCCTGACCTCCCCTCTATTACACACCGCAGTGTGTACTCTATCGCTGACCTCCCCTCTATTACACACAGCTCTGTGTACTCTGTCCCTGACCTCCCCACTATTGCACACCGCTCTGTGTATATCCCTGACCTCCCCTCTATTACACACCGCTCTGTGTATATCCCTGACCTCCCCTCTATTACACACCGCTCTGTGTATATCCCTGACCTCCCCTCTATTACACACCACTCGGTGTACTCTATACCTGAACTCCCTTCTATTACACACCACTCTGTGTACTCTATCCCTGACCTCCCCTCTCTATAACACACCAATCTGTGTACTCTATCCCTGACCTCCTCTCTATTACACACAGCTCTGTGTACTCTATCCCTGACCTCCACTCTATTACACACTGCTCTGTGTACTCTGTCCCTGACCTCCCCTCTCTATTACACACCGCTTTGTGTACTCTATCCCTGACCTCCCCTCTCTATTACACACCGCTCTGTGTACTCTATCCCTGACCACCCCTCTATTACACACCGCTCTGTGCACTCTATCGCTGACCTCCCCTCTCTATTACACACCGCTGACTACACTCTATCCCTGACCTACCCTCTCTATTACACACCACTCTGTGTACTCTATCTCTGACCTCCCCTCTATTACACACCACTCTATATACTCTATCCCTGACCTCCTCTCTAATACAAACCGCTCTGTGTACTATATCCCTGACCTCCCCTCTATTACACACTGCTCTGTGTACTCTGTCCCTGACCTCCCCTCTCTATTACACACCGCTCTGTGTACTCTATCCCTGACCACCCCTCTCTATTACACACCGCTCTGTGTACTCTATCCCTGACCACCCCTCTATTACACACCGCTCTGTACACTCTATCGCTGACCTCCCCTCTCTATTACACACTGCTCACTACACTCTATCCCTGACCTACCCTCTCTATTACACACCACTCTGTGTACTCTATCTCTGACCTCCCCTCTATTACACACCACTCTATATACTCTATCCCTGACCTCCTCTCTATTACAAACTGCTCTGTGTACTCTATCCCTGACCTCCCCTCTATTACACACCGCTCTGTGTACTCTATCGCTGACCTCCCCTCTATTACACACTGCTCTGTGTACTCTGTCCCTGACCTCCCCACTATTACACACCGCTCTGTGTACGCTATCCCTGAACTCCCCTCTCTACTACACACCGCTCTGTGTACTCTATCCCTGACCTTCCCTCTCTATTACACACCGCTCTGTGTACTCTATCCCTGACCTCCCCTCTCTATTACACACCAATCTGTGTACTCTATCCCTGACCTCCTCTCTATTACACACCGCTCTGTGTACTCTATCCCTGACCTCCACTCTATTACACACTGCTCTGTGTACTCTGTCCCTGATCTCCCCTCTCTTTTACACACCGCTCTGTGTACTCTATCGCTGACCTCCCCTCTCTATTACACACCGCTCTGTGTACTCTATCCCTGACCATCCCTCTATTACACACCGCTCTGTGCACTCTATCGCTGACCTCCCCTCTGTATTACACACAGCTCACTACACTCTATCCCTGACCTACCCTCTCTATTACACACCACTCTGTGTACTCTATCTCTGACCTCCCCTCTATTACACACCACTCTCTATACTCTATCCCTGACCTCCTCTCTATTACAAACCGCTCTGTGTACTCTATCCCTGACCTCCCCACTATTACACACCGCTCTGTGTACGCTATCCCTGACCTCCCCTCTCTATTACACACCGCTCTGTGCACTCTATCCCTGACCTCCCCTCTCTATTACACACCATTCTGTGTACTCTCTCCCTGACATCCGCTCTATTACACAAGACTCTGTGTACTCTATCGCTGACCTCCACTCTCTATTACACACCGCTCACTACACTCTATCCCTGACCTACCCTCTCTATTACACACTGCTCTGTGCACTCTATCCCTGACCTCCCCTCTCTATTACACACCAATCTGTGTACTCTATCCCTGACCTCCTCTCTATTACACACCGCTCTGTGTACTCTATCCCTGACCACCCTTCTCTATTACACACCGCTCTGTGTACTCTATCCCTGACCACCCCTCTATTACACACCGCTATGTGCACTCTATCGCTGACCTGCCCTCTCTATTACACACTGCTCACTACACTCTATCCCTGACCTACCCTCTCTATTACACACCACTCTGTGTACTCTATCTCTGACCTCCCCTCTATTACACACCACTCTATATACTCTATCCCTGACCTCCTCTCTATTACAAACTGCTCTGTGTCCTCTATCCCTGACCTCCCCTCTATTACACACCGCTCTGTGTACTCTATCGCTGACCTCCCCTCTATTACACACTGCTCTGTGTACTCTGTCCCTGACCTCCCCACTATTACACACCGCTCTGCGTACGCTATCCCTGACCTCCCCTCTCTACTACACACCGCTCTGTGTACTCTATCCCTGACCTTCCCTCTCTATTACACACCGCTCTGTGTACTCTATCCCTGACCTTCCCTCTCTATTACACACCGCTCTGTGTACTCTATCCCTGACCTCCCCTCTCTATTACACACCAATCTGTGTACTCTATCCCTGACCTCCTCTCTATTACACACCGCTCTGTGTACTCTATCCCTGACCTCCACTCTATTACACACTGCTCTGTGTACTCTGTCCCTGATCTCCCCTCTCTTTTACACACCGCTCTGTGTACTCTATCGCTGACCTCCCCTCTCTATTACACACCGCTCTGTGTACTCTATCCCTGACCATCCCTCTATTACACACCGCTCTGTGCACTCTATTGCTGACCTCCCCTCTGTATTACACACAGCTCACTACACTCTATCCCTGACCTACCCTCTCTATTACACACCACTCTGTGTACTCTATCTCTGACCTCCCCTCTATTACACACCACTCTCTATACTCTATCCCTGACCTCCTCTCTATTACAAACCGCTCTGTGTACTCTATCCCTGACCTCCCCACTATTACACACCGCTCTGTGTACGCTATCCCTGACCTCCCCTCTCTATTACACACCGCTCTGTGCACTCTATCCCTGACCTCCCCTCTCTATTACACACCACTCTGTGTACTCTATCCCTGACATCCGCTCTATTACACAAGACTCTGTGTACTCTATCGCTGACCTCCACTCTCTATTACAAACCGCTCACTACACTCTATCCCTGACCTACCCTCTCTATTACACACTGCTCTGTGCACTCTATCCATGACCTCCCCTCTCTATTACACACCAATCTGTGTACTCTATCCCTGACCTCCTCTCTATTACACACCGCTCTGTGTACTCTATCCCTGACCACCCTTCTCTATTACACACCGCTCTGTGTACTCTATCCCTGACCACCCCTCTATTACACACCGCTATGTGCACTCTATCGCTGACCTGCCCTCTCTATTACACACTGCTCACTACACTCTATCCCTGACCTACCCTCTCTATTACACACCACTCTGTGTACTCTATCTCTGACCTCCCCTCTATTACACACCACTCTATATACTCTGTCCCTGACCTCCCCTCTCTATTACACACCGCTCTGTGTACTCTATCCCTGACCACCCCTCTATTACACACCGCTCTGTGCACTCTATCGCTGACCTGCCCTCTCTTTTACACACCGCTCACTACACTCTATCCCTGACCTACCCTCTATTACACACTGCTCTGTGTACTCTGTCCCTGACCTCCCCTCTCTATTACACACCGCTCTGTGTACTCTATCCCTGACCTCCCCTCTCTATTACACACCGCTCTGTGCACTCTATCGCTGACCTCCCCTCTGTATTACACACCGCTCACTATACTCTATCCCTGACCTACCCTCTCTATTACACACCACTCTGTGTACTCTATCTCTGACCTCCCCTCTATTACACACCACTCTCTATACTCTATCCCTGACCTACCCTCTCTATTACACACCACTCTGTGTACTCTATCTCTGACCTCCCCTCTATTACACACCACTCTCTATACTCTATCACTGACCACCCCTCTATTACACACCGCTCTGTGCACTCTATCGCTGACCTCCCCTCACTATTACACACCGCTCACTACACTCTATCCCTGACCTACCCTCTCTATTACACACCACTCTGTGTACTCTATCTCTGACCTCCCCTCTATTACACACCACTCTATATACTCTATCCCTGACCTCCTCGCTATTACAAACCGCTCTGTGTACTCTATCCCTGACCTCCCCTCTATTACACACCGCAGTGTGTACTCTATCGCTGACCTCCCCTCTATTACACACAGCTCTGTGTACTCTGTCCCTGACCTCCCCACTATTGCACACCGCTCTGTGTATATCCCTGACCTCCCCTCTATTACACACCGCTCTGTGTATATCCCTGACCTCCCCTCTATTACACACCGCTCTGTGTATATCCCTGACCTCCCCTCTATTACACACCACTCGGTGTACTCTATACCTGAACTCCCTTCTATTACACACCACTCTGTGTACTCTATCCCTGACCTCCCCTCTCTATAACACACCAATCTGTGTACTCTATCCCTGACCTCCTCTCTATTACACACAGCTCTGTGTACTCTATCCCTGACCTCCACTCTATTACACACTGCTCTGTGTACTCTGTCCCTGACCTCCCCTCTCTATTACACACCGCTCTGTGTACTCTATCCCTGACCTCCCCTCTCTATTACACACCGCTCTGTGTACTCTATCCCTGACCACCCCTCTATTACACACCGCTCTGTGCACTCTATCGCTGACCTCCCCTCTCTATTACACACCGCTGACTACACTCTATCCCTGACCTACCCTCTCTATTACACACCACTCTGTGTACTCTATCTCTGACCTCCCCTCTATTACACACCACTCTATATACTCTATCCCTGACCTCCTCTCTAATACAAACCGCTCTGTGTACTATATCCCTGACCTCCCCTCTATTACACACTGCTCTGTGTACTCTGTCCCTGACCTCCCCTCTCTATTACACACCGCTCTGTGTACTCTATCCCTGACCACCCCTCTCTATTACACACCGCTCTGTGTACTCTATCCCTGACCACCCCTCTATTACACACCGCTCTGTACACTCTATCGCTGACCTCCCCTCTCTATTACACACTGCTCACTACACTCTATCCCTGACCTACCCTCTCTATTACACACCACTCTGTGTACTCTATCTCTGACCTCCCCTCTATTACACACCACTCTATATACTCTATCCCTGACCTCCTCTCTATTACAAACTGCTCTGTGTACTCTATCCCTGACCTCCCCTCTATTACACACCGCTCTGTGTACTCTATCGCTGACCTCCCCTCTATTACACACTGCTCTGTGTACTCTGTCCCTGACCTCCCCACTATTACACACCGCTCTGTGTACGCTATCCCTGAACTCCCCTCTCTACTACACACCGCTCTGTGTACTCTATCCCTGACCTTCCCTCTCTATTACACACCGCTCTGTGTACTCTATCCCTGACCTCCCCTCTCTATTACACACCAATCTGTGTACTCTATCCCTGACCTCCTCTCTATTACACACCGCTCTGTGTACTCTATCCCTGACCTCCACTCTATTACACACTGCTCTGTGTACTCTGTCCCTGATCTCCCCTCTCTTTTACACACCGCTCTGTGTACTCTATCGCTGACCTCCCCTCTCTATTACACACCGCTCTGTGTACTCTATCCCTGACCATCCCTCTATTACACACCGCTCTGTGCACTCTATCGCTGACCTCCCCTCTGTATTACACACAGCTCACTACACTCTATCCCTGACCTACCCTCTCTATTACACACCACTCTGTGTACTCTATCTCTGACCTCCCCTCTATTACACACCACTCTCTATACTCTATCCCTGACCTCCTCTCTATTACAAACCGCTCTGTGTACTCTATCCCTGACCTCCCCACTATTACACACCGCTCTGTGTACGCTATCCCTGACCTCCCCTCTCTATTACACACCGCTCTGTGCACTCTATCCCTGACCTCCCCTCTCTATTACACACCACTCTGTGTACTCTATCCCTGACATCCGCTCTATTACACAAGACTCTGTGTACTCTATCGCTGACCTCCACTCTCTATTACACACCGCTCACTACACTCTATCCCTGACCTACCCTCTCTATTACACACTGCTCTGTGCACTCTATCCCTGACCTCCCCTCTCTATTACACACCAATCTGTGTACTCTATCCCTGACCTCCTCTCTATTACACACCGCTCTGTGTACTCTATCCCTGACCACCCTTCTCTATTACACACCGCTCTGTGTACTCTATCCCTGACCACCCCTCTATTACACACCGCTATGTGCACTCTATCGCTGACCTGCCCTCTCTATTACACACTGCTCACTACACTCTATCCCTGACCTACCCTCTCTATTACACACCACTCTGTGTACTCTATCTCTGACCTCCCCTCTATTACACACCACTCTATATACTCTATCCCTGACCTCCTCTCTATTACAAACTGCTCTGTGTCCTCTATCCCTGACCTCCGCTCTATTACACACCGCTCTGTGTACTCTATCGCTGACCTCCCCTCTATTACACACTGCTCTGTGTACTCTGTCCCTGACCTCCCCACTATTACACACCGCTCTGCGTACGCTATCCCTGACCTCCCCTCTCTACTACACACCGCTCTGTGTACTCTATCCCTGACCTTCCCTCTCTATTACACACCGCTCTGTGTACTCTATCCCTGACCTTCCCTCTCTATTACACACCGCTCTGTGTACTCTATCCCTGACCTCCCCTCTCTATTACACACCAATCTGTGTACTCTATCCCTGACCTCCTCTCTATTACACACCGCTCTGTGTACTCTATCCCTGACCTCCACTCTATTACACACTGCTCTGTGTACTCTGTCCCTGATCTCCCCTCTCTTTTACACACCGCTCTGTGTACTCTATCGCTGACCTCCCCTCTCTATTACACACCGCTCTGTGTACTCTATCCCTGACCATCCCTCTATTACACACCGCTCTGTGCACTCTATCGCTGACCTCCCCTCTGTATTACACACAGCTCACTACACTCTATCCCTGACCTACCCTCTCTATTACACACCACTCTGTGTACTCTATCTCTGACCTCCCCTCTATTACACACCACTCTCTATACTCTATCCCTGACCTCCTCTCTATTACAAACCGCTCTGTGTACTCTATCCCTGACCTCCCCACTATTACACACCGCTCTGTGTACGCTATCCCTGACCTCCCCTCTCTATTACACACCGCTCTGTGCACTCTATCCCTGACCTCCCCTCTCTATTACACACCACTCTGTGTACTCTATCCCTGACATCCGCTCTATTACACAAGACTCTGTGTACTCTATCGCTGACCTCCACTCTCTATTACACACCGCTCACTACACTCTATCCCTGACCTACCCTCTCTATTACACACTGCTCTGTGCACTCTATCCCTGACCTCCCCTCTCTATTACACACCAATCTGTGTACTCTATCCCTGACCTCCTCTCTATTACACACCGCTCTGTGTACTCTATCCCTGACCACCCTTCTCTATTACACACCGCTCTGTGTACTCTATCCCTGACCACCCCTCTATTACACACCGCTATGTGCACTCTATCGCTGACCTGCCCTCTCTATTACACACTGCTCACTACACTCTATCCCTGACCTACCCTCTCTATTACACACCACTCTGTGTACTCTATCTCTGACCTCCCCTCTATTACACACCACTCTATATACTCTATCCCTGACCTCCTCTCTATTACAAACTGCTCTGTGTCCTCTATCCCTGACCTCCCCTCTATTACACACCGCTCTGTGTACTCTATCGCTGACCTCCCCTCTATTACACACTGCTCTGTGTACTCTGTCCCTGACCTCCCCACTATTACACACCGCTCTGCGTACGCTATCCCTGACCTCCCCTCTCTACTACACACCGCTCTGTGTACTCTATCCCTGACCTTCCCTCTCTATTACACACCGCTCTGTGTACTCTATCCCTGACCTCCCCTCTCTATTACACACCAATCTGTGTACTCTATCCCTGACCTCCTCTCTATTACACACCGCTCTGTGTACTCTATCCCTGACCTCCACTCTATTACACACCGCTCTGTGTACTCTATCCCTGACCTCCACTCTATTACACACTGCTCTGTGTACTCGGTCCCTGACCTCCCGTCTATTACACTCCGCTCTGTGTACTCTATCCCCGACCTCACCTCTGTCAAACACCACTCTGTGTACTCTATCCCTGACCTAACCCCCCCTCTATAACACACCGCTCTGTGTACTCTATCCCTGACCTCCCTTCTCTGTTACACACCACTCTGTGTACTCTATCCCTGACCTCCCCTCTATTACACACCGCTCTGTGTATATCCCTGACCTCCCCTCTGTTACACACCGCTCTGTGTACTCTATCGCTGACCTCCCCTCTCTATTACACACCGCTCTGTGTACTCTATCCCTGACCATCCCTCTATTACACACCGCTCTGTGCACTCTATCGCTGACCTCCCCTCTGTATTACACACAGCTCACTACACTCTATCCCTGACCTACCCTCTCTATTACACACCACTCTGTGTACTCTATCTCTGACCTCCCCTCTATTACACACCACTCTCTATACTCTATCCCTGACCTCCTCTCTATTACAAACCGCTCTGTGTACTCTATCCCTGACCTCCCCACTATTACACACCGCTCTGTGTACGCTATCCCTGACCTCCCCTCTCTATTACACACCGCTCTGTGCACTCTATCCCTGACCTCCCCTCTCTATTACACACCACTCTGTGTACTCTATCCCTGACATCCGCTCTATTACACAAGACTCTGTGTACTCTATCGCTGACCTCCACTCTCTATTACACACCGCTCACTACACTCTATCCCTGACCTACCCTCTCTATTACACACTGCTCTGTGCACTCTATCCCTGACCTCCCCTCTCTATTACACACCAATCTGTGTACTCTATCCCTGACCTCCTCTCTATTACACACCGCTCTGTGTACTCTATCCCTGACCACCCTTCTCTATTACACACCGCTCTGTGTACTCTATCCCTGACCACCCCTCTATTACACACCGCTATGTGCACTCTATCGCTGACCTGCCCTCTCTATTACACACTGCTCACTACACTCTATCCCTGACCTACCCTCTCTATTACACACCACTCTGTGTACTCTATCTCTGACCTCCCCTCTATTACACACCACTCTATATACTCTATCCCTGACCTCCTCTCTATTACAAACTGCTCTGTGTCCTCTATCCCTGACCTCCCCTCTATTACACACCGCTCTGTGTACTCTATCGCTGACCTCCCCTCTATTACACACTGCTCTGTGTACTCTGTCCCTGACCTCCCCACTATTACACACCGCTCTGCGTACGCTATCCCTGACCTCCCCTCTCTACTACACACCGCTCTGTGTACTCTATCCCTGACCTTCCCTCTCTATTACACACCGCTCTGTGTACTCTATCCCTGACCTCCCCTCTCTATTACACACCAATCTGTGTACTCTATCCCTGACCTCCTCTCTATTACACACCGCTCTGTGTACTCTATCCCTGACCTCCACTCTATTACACACCGCTCTGTGTACTCTATCCCTGACCTCCACTCTATTACACACTGCTCTGTGTACTCGGTCCCTGACCTCCCGTCTATTACACTCCGCTCTGTGTACTCTATCCCCGACCTCACCTCTGTCAAACACCACTCTGTGTACTCTATCCCTGACCTAACCCCCCCTCTATAACACACCGCTCTGTGTACTCTATCCCTGACCTCCCTTCTCTGTTACACACCACTCTGTGTACTCTATCCCTGACCTCCCCTCTATTACACACCGCTCTGTGTATATCCCTGACCTCCCCTCTGTTACACACCGCTCTGTGTACTCTATCGCTGACCTCCCCTCTCTATTACACACCGCTCTGTGTACTCTATCCCTGACCATCCCTCTATTACACACCGCTCTGTGCACTCTATCGCTGACCTCCCCTCTGTATTACACACAGCTCACTACACTCTATCCCTGACCTACCCTCTCTATTACACACCACTCTGTGTACTCTATCTCTGACCTCCCCTCTATTACACACCACTCTCTATACTCTATCCCTGACCTCCTCTCTATTACAAACCGCTCTGTGTACTCTATCCCTGACCTCCCCACTATTACACACCGCTCTGTGTACGCTATCCCTGACCTCCCCTCTCTATTACACACCGCTCTGTGCACTCTATCCCTGACCTCCCCTCTCTATTACACACCACTCTGTGTACTCTATCCCTGACATCCGCTCTATTACACAAGACTCTGTGTACTCTATCGCTGACCTCCACTCTCTATTACACACCGCTCACTACACTCTATCCCTGACCTACCCTCTCTATTACACACTGCTCTGTGCACTCTATCCCTGACCTCCCCTCTCTATTACACACCAATCTGTGTACTCTATCCCTGACCTCCTCTCTATTACACACCGCTCTGTGTACTCTATCCCTGACCTCCACTCTATTACACACTGCTCTGTGTACTCGGTCCCTGACCTCCCCTCTCTATTACACACCGCTCTGTGTACTCTATCCCTGACCTCCCCTCTCTATTACACACCGCTCTGTGCACTCTATCGCTGACCTCCCCTCTGTATTACACACCGCTCACTACACTCTATCCCTGACCTACCCTCTCTATTACACACCACTCTGTGTACTCTATCTCTGACCTCCCCTCTATTACACACCACTCTATATACTCTATCCCTGACCTCCTCGCTATTACAAACCGCTCTGTGTACTCTATCCCTGACCTCCCCTCTATTACACACCGCAGTGTGTACTCTATCGCTGACCTCCCCTCTATTACACACAGCTCTGTGTACTCTGTCCCTGACCTCCCCACTATTGCACACCGCTCTGTGTATATCCCTGACCTCCCCTCTATTACACACCGCTCTCTGTATATCCCTGACCTCCCCTCTATTACACACCGCTCTGTGTATATCCCTGACCTCCCCTCTATTACACACCACTCGGTGTACTCTATACCTGAGCTCCCTTCTATTACACACCACTCTGTGTACTCTATCCCTGACCTCCCCTCTCTATAACACACCAATCTGTGTACTGTATCCCTGACCTCCTCTCTATTACACACCGCTCTGTGTACTCTATCCCTGACCTCCACTCTATTACACACTGCTCTGTGTACTCTGTCCCTGACCTCCCCTCTCTATTACACACCGCTCTGTGTACTCTATCCCTGACCTCCCCTCTCTATTACACACCGCTCTGTGTACTCTATCCCTGACTACCCCTCTATTACACACCGCTCTGTGCACTCTATCGCTGACCTCCCCTCTCTATTACACACCGCTGACTACACTCTATCCCTGACCTACCCTCTCTATTACACACCACTCTGTGTACTCTATCTCTGACCTCCCCTCTATTACACACCACTCTATATACTCTATCCCTGACCTCCTCTCTATTACAAACCGCTCTGTGTACTCTATCCCTGACCTCCCCTCTATTACACACCTTTCTGTGTCCTCCATCGCTGACCTCCCCTCTATTACACACTGCTGTGTGTACTCTGTCCCTGACCTCCCCACTATTACACACGGCTCTGTGTACGCTATCCCTGACCTCCCCTCTCTATTACACACCGCTCTGTGTACTCTATCCCTGACCTCCCCTCTCTATTACACACAGCTCTGTGCACTCTATCGCTGACCTCCCCTCTGTATTACACACCGCTCACTACACTCTATCCCTGACCTACCCTCTCTATTACACACCACTCTGTGTACTCTATCTCTGACCTCCCCTCTATTACACACCACTCTATATACTCTATCCCTGACCTCCTCGCTATTACAAACCGCTCTGTGTACTCTATCCCTGACCTCCCCTCTATTACACACCGCAGTGTGTACTCTATCGCTGACCTCCCCTCTATTACACACAGCTCTGTGTACTCTGTCCCTGACCTCCCCACTATTGCACACCGCTCTGTGTATATCCCTGACCTCCCCTCTATTACACACCGCTCTGTGTATATCCCTGACCTCCCCTCTATTACACACCGCTCTGTGTATATCCCTGACCTCCCCTCTATTACACACCACTCGGTGTACTCTATACCTGAGCTCCCTTCTATTACACACCACTCTGTGTCCTCTATCCCTGACCTCCCCTCTCTATAACACACCAATCTGTGTACTCTATCCCTGACCTCCTCTCTATTACACACCGCTCTGTGTACTCTATCCCTGACCTCCACTCTATTACACACTGCTCTGTGTACTCTGTCCCTGACCTCCCCTCTCTATTACACACCACTCTGTGTACTATATCCCTGACCTCCCCTCTGTATTACACACCGCTCTGTGTACTCTATCCCTGACCTCCCCTCTCTATTACACATCAATCTGTGTACTCTATCCCTGACCTCCTCTCTATTACACACCGCTCTGTGTACTCTATCCCTGACCTCCACTCTATTACACACTGCTCTGTGTACTCTGTCCATGACCTCCCCTCTCTATTACACACCGCTCTGTGTACACTATCCCTGACCAACCCTCTATTACACACCGCTCTGTGTACTCTATCGCTGACCTCCCCTCTGTATTACGCACCGCTCACTACACTCTATCCCTGACCTACCCTCTCTATTACACACCACTCTGTGTACTCTATCTCTGACCTCCCCTCTATTACACACCACTCTATATACTCTATCCCCGACCTCCTCTCTATTACGAACCGCTCTGAGTACTCTATCCCTGACCTCCCCTCTATTACACACAGCTCTGTGTACTCTGTCCCTGACCTCCCCACTATTGCACACAGCTCTGTGTATATCACTGACCTCCCCTCTATTACACACCGCTCTGTGTATATCCCTGACCTCCCCTCTATTACACACCGCTCTGTCTATATCCCTGACCTCCCCTCTATTACACACCACTCGGTGTACGCTATACCTGAGCTCCCTTCTATTACACACCACTCTGTGTACTCTATCTCTGACCTCCCCTCTATTACACACCACTCTCTATACTCTATCCCTGACCTCCTCTCTATTACAAACCGCTCTGTGTACTCTATCCCTGACCTCCCCACTATTACACACCGCTCTGTGTACGCTATCCCTGACCTCCCCTCTCTATTACACACCGCTCTGTGCACTCTATCCCTGACCTCCCCTCTCTATTACACACCACTCTGTGTACTCTATCCCTGACATCCGCTCTATTACACAAGACTCTGTGTACTCTATCGCTGACCTCCACTCTCTATTACACACCGCTCACTACACTCTATCCCTGACCTACCCTCTCTATTACACACTGCTCTGTGCACTCTATCCCTGACCTCCCCTCTCTATTACACACCAATCTGTGTACTCTATCCCTGACCTCCTCTCTATTACACACCGCTCTGTGTACTCTATCCCTGACCACCCTTCTCTATTACACACCGCTCTGTGTACTCTATCCCTGACCACCCCTCTATTACACACCGCTATGTGCACTCTATCGCTGACCTGCCCTCTCTATTACACACTGCTCACTACACTCTATCCCTGACCTACCCTCTCTATTACACACCACTCTGTGTACTCTATCTCTGACCTCCCCTCTATTACACACCACTCTATATACTCTATCCCTGACCTCCTCTCTATTACAAACTGCTCTGTGTACTCTATCCCTGACCTTCCCTCTATTACACACCGCTCTGTGTACTCTATCGCTGACCTCCCCTCTATTACACACTGCTCTGTGTACTCTGTCCCTGACCTCCCCACTATTACACACCGCTCTGCGTACGCTATCCCTGACCTCCCCTCTCTACTACACACCGCTCTGTGTACTCTATCCCTGACCTTCCCTCTCTATTACACACCGCTCTGTGTACTCTATCCCTGACCTCCCCTCTCTATTACACACCAATCTGTGTACTCTATCCCTGACCTCCTCTCTATTACACACCGCTCTGTGTACTCTATCCCTGACCTCCACTCTATTACACACTGCTCTGTGTACTCTGTCCCTGATCTCCCCTCTCTTTTACACACCGCTCTGTGTACTCTATCGCTGACCTCCCCTCTCTATTACACACCGCTCTGTGTACTCTATCCCTGACCATCCCTCTATTACACACCGCTCTGTGCACTCTATCGCTGACCTCCCCTCTGTATTACACACAGCTCACTACACTCTATCCCTGACCTACCCTCTCTATTACACACCACTCTGTGTACTCTATCTCTGACCTCCCCCCTATTACACACCACTCTCTATACTCTATCCCTGACCTCCTCTCTATTACAAACCGCTCTGTGTACTCTATCCCTGACCTCCCCACTATTACACACCGCTCTGTGTACGCTATCCCTGACCTCCCCTCTCTATTACACACCGCTCTGTGCACTCTATCCCTGACCTCCCCTCTCTATTACACACCACTCTGTGTACTCTATCCCTGACATCCGCTCTATTACACAAGACTCTGTGTACTCTATCGCTGACCTCCACTCTCTATTACACACCGCTGACTACACTCTATCCCTGACCTACCCTCTCTATTACACACTGCTCTGTGCACTCTATCCCTGACCTCCCCTCTCTATTACACACCAATCTGTGTACTCTATCCCTGACCTCCTCTCTATTACACACCGCTCTGTGTACTCTGTCCCTGACCTCCACTCTATTACACACTGCTCTGTGTACTCTGTCCCTGACCTCCCCTCTCTATTACACACCGCTCTGTGTACTCTATCCCTGACCACCCCTCTCTATTACACACCGCTCTGTGTACTCTATCCCTGACCACCCCTCTATTACACACCGCTCACTACACTCTATCCCTGACCTACCCTTTATTACACACTGCTCTGTGTACTCGGTCCCTGACCTCCCCTCTCTATTACACACCGCTCTGTGTACTCTATCCCTGACCTCCCCTCTCTATTACACACCGCTCTGTGCACTCTATCGCTGACCTCCCCTCTGTATTACACACCGCTCACTACACTCTATCCCTGACCTACCCTCTCTATTACACACCACTCTGTGTACTCTATCTCTGACCTCCCCTCTATTACACACCACTCTATATACTCTATCCCTGACCTCCTCGCTATTACAAACCGCTCTGTGTACTCTATCCCTGACCTCCCCTCTATTACACACCGCAGTGTGTACTCTATCGCTGACCTCCCCTCTATTACACACAGCTCTGTGTACTCTGTCCCTGACCTCCCCACTATTGCACACCGCTCTGTGTATATCCCTGACCTCCCCTCTATTACACACCGCTCTCTGTATATCCCTGACCTCCCCTCTATTACACACCGCTCTGTGTATATCCCTGACCTCCCCTCTATTACACACCACTCGGTGTACTCTATACCTGAGCTCCCTTCTATTACACACCACTCTGTGCACTCTATCCCTGTCCTCCCCTCTCTATAACACACCAATCTGTGTACTGTATCCCTGACCTCCTCTCTATTACACACCGCTCTGTGTACTCTATCCCTGACCTCCACTCTATTACACACTGCTCTGTGTACTCTGTCCCTGACCTCCCCTCTCTATTACACACCGCTCTGTGTACTCTATCCCTGACCTCCCCTCTCTATTACACACCGCTCTGTGTACTCTATCCCTGACCACCCCTCTATTACACACCGCTCTGTGCACTCTATCGCTGACCTCCCCTCTCTATTACACACCGCTGACTACACTCTATCCCTGACCTACCCTCTCTATTACACACCACTCTGTGTACTCTATCTCTGACCTCCCCTCTATTACACACCACTCTATATACTCTATCCCTGACCTCCTCTCTATTACAAACCGCTCTGTGTACTCTATCCCTGACCTCCCCTCTATTACACACCGTTCTGTGTCCTCTATCACTGACCTCCCCTCTATTACACACTGCTGTGTGTACTCTGTCCCTGACCTCCCCACTATTACACACGGCTCTGTGTACGCTATCCCTGACCTCCCCTCTCTATTACACACCGCTCTGTGTACTCTATCCCTGACCTCCCCTCTCTATTACACACCGCTCTGTGCACTCTATCGCTGACCTCCCCTCTGTATTACACACCGCTCACTACACTCTATCCCTGACCTACCCTCTCTATTACACACCACTCTGTGTACTCTATCTCTGACCTCCCCTCTATTACACACCACTCTATATACTCTATCCCTGACCTCCTCGCTATTACAAACCGCTCTGTGTACTCTATCCCTGACCTCCCCTCTATTACACACCGCAGTGTGTACTCTATCGCTGACCTCCCCTCTATTACACACAGCTCTGTGTACTCTGTCCCTGACCTCCCCACTATTGCACACCGCTCTGTGTATATCCCTGACCTCCCCTCTATTACACACCGCTCTGTGTATATCCCTGACCTCCCCTCTATTACACACCGCTCTGTGTATATCCCTGACCTCCCCTCTATTACACACCACTCGGTGTACTCTATACCTGAGCTCCCTTCTATTACACACCACTCTGTGTACTCTATCCCTGACCTCCCCTCTCTATAACACACCAATCTGTGTACTCTATCCCTGACCTCCTCTCTATTACACACCGCTCTGTGTACTCTATCCCTGACCTCCACTCTATTACACACTGCTCTGTGTACTCTGTCCCTGACCTCCCCTCTCTATTACACACCACTCTGTGTACTATATCCCTGACCTCCCCTCTGTATTACACACCGCTCTGTGTACTCTATCCCTGACCTCCCCTCTCTATTACACATCAATCTGTGTACTCTATCCCTGACCTCCTCTCTATTACACACCGCTCTGTGTACTCTATCCCTGACCACTCTATTACACACTGCTCTGTGTACTCTGTCCATGACCTCCCCTCTCTATTACACACCGCTCTGTGTACACTATCCCTGACCAACCCTCTATTACACACCGCTCTGTGCACTCTATCGCTGACCTTCCCTCTGTATTACGCACCGCTCACTACACTCTATCCCTGACCTACCCTCTCTATTACACACCACTCTGTGTACTCTATCTCTGACCTCCCCTCTATTACACACCACTCTATATACTCTATCCCCGACCTCCTCTCTATTACAAACCGCTCTGAGTACTCTATCCCTGACCTCCCCTCTATTACACACAGCTCTGTGTACTCTGTCCCTGACCTCCCCACTATTGCACACAGCTCTGTGTATATCACTGACCTCCCCTCTATTACACACCGCTCTGTGTATATCCCTGACCTCCCCTCTATTACACACCGCTCTGTCTATATCCCTGACCTCCCCTCTATTACACACCACTCGGTGTACGCTATACCTGAGCTCCCTTCTATTACACACCACTCTGTGTACTCTATCCCTGACCTCCCCTCTCTATTACACACCAATCTGTGTACTCTATCCCTGACCTCCTCTCTATTACACACCGCTCTGTGTACTCTATCCCTGACCTCCACTCTATTACACACTGCTCTGTGTATTTTGTCCCTGACCTCCCCTCTCTATTACACACCGCTCTGTGTACTCTATCCCTGACCTCCCCTCTCTATTACACACCGCTCTGTGTACTCTATCCCTGACCTCCCCTCTCTATTACACACCGCTCTGTGTACTCTATCCCTGACCTCCCCTCTCTATTACACACCGCTCTGTGCACTCTATCGCTGACCTCCCCTCTGTATTACACACCGCTCACTACACTCTATCCCTGACCTACCCTCTCTATTACACACCACTCTGTGTACTCTATCTCTGACCTCCCCTCTATTACACACCACTCTATATACTCTATCCCTGACCTCCTCGCTATTACAAACCGCTCTGTGTACTCTATCCCTGACCTCCCCTCTATTACACACCGCAGTGTGTACTCTATCGCTGACCTCCCCTCTATTACACACAGCTCTGTGTACTCTGTCCCTGACCTCCCCACTATTGCACACCGCTCTGTGTATATCCCTGACCTCCCCTCTATTACACACCGCTCTGTGTATATCCCTGACCTCCCCTCTATTACACACCGCTCTGTGTATATCCCTGACCTCCCCTCTATTACACACCACTCGGTGTACTCTATACCTGAGCTCCCTTCTATTACACACCACTCTGTGTACTCTATCCCTGACCTCCCCTCTCTATAACACACCAATCTGTGTACTCTATCCCTGACCTCCTCTCTATTACACACCGCTCTGTGTACTCTATCCCTGACCTCCACTCTATTACACACTGCTCTGTGTACTCTGTCCCTGACCTCCCCTCTCTATTACACACCACTCTGTGTACTATATCCCTGACCTCCCCTCTGTATTACACACCGCTCTGTGTACTCTATCCCTGACCTCCCCTCTCTATTACACATCAATCTGTGTACTCTATCCCTGACCTCCTCTCTATTACACACCGCTCTGTGTACTCTATCCCTGACCACTCTATTACACACTGCTCTGTGTACTCTGTCCATGACCTCCACTCTCTATTACACACCGCTCTGTGTACACTATCCCTGACCAACCCTCTATTACACACCGCTCTGTGCACTCTATCGCTGACCTTCCCTCTGTATTACGCACCGCTCACTACACTCTATCCCTGACCTACCCTCTCTATTACACACCACTCTGTGTACTCTATCTCTGACCTCCCCTCTATTACACACCACTCTATATACTCTATCCCCGACCTCCTCTCTATTACAAACCGCTCTGAGTACTCTATCCCTGACCTCCCCTCTATTACACACAGCTCTGTGTACTCTGTCCCTGACCTCCCCACTATTGCACACAGCTCTGTGTATATCACTGACCTCCCCTCTATTACACACCGCTCTGTGTATATCCCTGACCTCCCCTCTATTACACACCGCTCTGTCTATATCCCTGACCTCCCCTCTATTACACACCACTCGGTGTACGCTATACCTGAGCTCCCTTCTATTACACACCACTCTGTGTACTCTATCCCTGACCTCCCCTCTCTATTACACACCAATCTGTGTACTCTATCCCTGACCTCCTCTCTATTACACACCGCTCTGTGTACTCTATCCCTGACCTCCACTCTATTACACACTGCTCTGTGTATTTTGTCCCTGACCTCCCCTCTCTATTACACACCGCTCTGTGTACTCTATCCCTGACCTCCCCTCTCTATTACACACCGCTCTGTGTACTCTATCCCTGACCACCCCTCTATTACACACCGCTCTGTGCACTCTATCGCTGACCTCCCCTCTCTATTACACACCGCTGACTACACTCTATCCCTGACCTACCCTCTCTATTACACACCACTCTGTGTACTCTATCTCTGACCTCCCCTCTATTACACACCACTCTATATACTCCCTCCCTGACCTCCCCTCTATTACACACCGTTCTGTGTACTCTATCGCTGACCTCCCCTCTATTACACACGGCTCTGTGTACTCTGTCCCTGACATCCCCACTATTACACACCGCTCTGTGTACGCTATCCCTGACCTCCCCTCTCTATTACACACCACTCTGTGTACTCTATCCCTGACATCCGCTCTATTACACAAGACTCTGTGTACTCTATCCCTGACCTCCCCTCTCTATTACACACCAATCTGTGTACTCTATCCCTGACCTACTCTCTATTACACACCGCTCTGTGTACTCTATCCCTGACCTCCACTCTATTACACACTGCTCTGCGTACTCTGTCCCTGACCTCCCCTCACTATTACACACCGCTCTGTGTTCTCTATCCCTGACCATCCCTCTCTATTACACACCGCTCACTACACTCTATCCCTGACCTACCCTCTCTATTACACACCACTCTGTGTACTCTATCTCTGACCTCCCCTCTATTACACACCGCTCTGTGTATATCCCTGACCTCCCCTCTATTACACGCCACTCGGTGTACTCTATACCTGAGCTCCCTTCTATTACACACCACTCTGTGTACTCTATCCCTGACCTCCCCTCTCTATAACACACCAATCTGTGTACTCTATCCCTGACCTCCTCTCTATTACACACCGCTCTGTGTACTCTATCCCTGACCTCCACTCTATTATACACTGCTCTGTGTACTCTGTCCCTGACCTCCCCTCTCTATTACACACCGCTCTGTGTACTCTATCCCTGACCTCCCCTCTCTATTACACACCGCTCTGTGTACTCTATCCCTGACCACCCCTCTATTACACACCGCTCTGTGCACTCTATCGCTGACCTCCCCTCTCTATTACACACCGCTGACTACACTCTATCCCTGACCTCCTCTCTATTACAAACCGCTCTGTGTACTCTATCCCTGACCTCCCCTCTATTACACACCGTTCTGTGTCCTCTATCGCTGACCTCCCCTCTATTACACACTGCTGTGTGTACTCTGTCCCTGACCTCCCCACTATTACACACGGCTCTGTGTACGCTATCCCTGACCTCCCCTCTCTATTACACACAGCTCTGTGTACTATATCCCTGACCTCCCCTCTCTATTACACATCAATCTGTGTACTCTATCCCTGACCTCCTCTCTATTACACACCGCTCTGTGTACTCTATCCCTGACCTCCACTCTATTACACACTGCTCTGTGTACTCTATCCCTGACCTCCGCTCTCTATTACACACTGCTCTGTGTACTCTATCCCTGACCTCCCCTCTCTATTACACACCAATCTGTGTACTCTATCCCTGACCTCCTCACAATTACACACCGCTCTGTGTACTCTATCCCTGACCTCCACTCTATTATACACTGCTCTGTGTACCCTGTCCATGACCTCCCCTCTCTATTACACACCGCTCTGTGTACTCTATCCCTGACCAACCCTCTATTACACACCGCTCTGTGCACTCTATCGCTGACCTCCCCTCTGTATTACGCACCGCTCACTACACTCTATCCCTGACCTACCCTCTCTATTACACACCACTCTGTGTACTCTATCTCTGACCTCCCCTCTATTACACACCACTCTATATACTCTATCCCCGACCTCCTCTCTATTACGAACCGCTCTGAGTACTCTATCCCTGACCTCCCCTCTATTACACACAGCTCTGTGTACTCTGTCCCTGACCTCCCCACTATTGCACACCGCTCTGTATATATCCCTGACCTCCCCTCTATTACACACAGCTCTGTCTATATCGCTGACCTCCCCTCTATTACACACCACTCGGTGTACGCTATACCTGAGCTCCCTTCTATTACACACTACTCTGTGTACTCTATCCCTGACCTCCCCTCTCTATTACACACCAATCTGTGTACTCTATCCCTGACCTCCTCTCTATTACACACCGCTCTGTGTACTCTATCCCTGACCTCCACTCTATTACACACTGCTCTGTGTATTTTGTCCCTGACCTCCCCTCTCTATTACACACCGCTCTGTGTACTCTATCCCTGACCTCCCCTCTCTATTACACACCGCTCTGTGTACTCTATCCCTGACCACCCCTCTATTACACACCGCTCTGTGCACTCTATCGGTGACCTCCCCTCTCTATTACACACCGCTGACTACACTCTATCCCTGACCTACCCTCTCTATTACACACCACTCTGTGTACTCTATCTCTGACCTCCCCTCTATTACACACCACTCTATATACTCCCTCCCTGACCTCCCTTCTATTACACACCGTTCTGTGTACTCTATCGCTGACCTCCCCTCTATTACACACGGCTCTGTGTACTCTGTCCCTGACATCCCCACTATTACACACCGCTCTGTGTACGCTATCCCTGACTTCCCCTCTCTATTACACACCACTCTGTGTACTCTATCCCTGACATCCGCTCTATTACACAAGACTCTGTGTACTCTATCCCTGACCTCCCCTCTCTATTACACACCAATCTGTGTACTCTATCCCTGACCTACTCTCTATTACACACCGCTCTGTGTACTCTATCCCTGACCTCCACTCTATTACACACTGCTCTGTGTACTCTGTCCCTGACCTCCCCTCACTATTACACACCGCTCTGTGTTCTCTATCCCTCTCTATTACACACCGCTCACTACACTCTATCCCTGACCTACCCTCTCTATTACACACCACTCTGTGTACTCTATCTCTGACCTCCCCTCTATTACACACCACTCTATATACTCTATCCCTGACCTCCTCTCTATTACAAACCGCTCTGTGTACTCGATCCCTGACCTCCCCTCTATTACACACCGCTCTGTGTACTCTATCGCTGACCTCCCCTCTATTACACACTGCTCTGTGCTCTCTGTCCCTGACCTCCCCACTATTACACACCGCTCTGTGTACGCTATCCCTGACCTCCCCTCTCTATTACACACCGCTCTGTGTACTCTATCCCTGACCTCCCCTCTCTATTACACACCGCTCTGTGTACTCTATCCCTGACCTCCTCTCTATTACACACCGCTCTGTGTACTCTATCCCTGACCTCCACTCAATTACACACTGCTCTGTGTACTCTGTCCCTGACCTCCCCTCTCTATTACACACCGCTCTGTGTACTCTATACCTGACCTCCCCTCTCTATTACACACCGCTCTGTGTACTCTATCCCTGACCATCCCTCTATTACACACCGCTCTGTGCACTCTATCGCTGTCCTCCCCTCTGTATTATACACCGCTCACTACACTCTATCCCTGACCTACCCTCTCTATTACACACCACTCTGTGTACTCTATCTCTGACCTCCCCTCTATTACACACCACTCTATATACTCTATCCCTGACCTCCTCTCTATTACAAACCGCTCTGTGTACTCTATCCCTGTCCTCCCCTCTATTACACACCGCTCTGTGTACTCTATCGCTGACCTCCCCTCTATTACACACAGCTCTGTGTACTCTGTCCCTGACCTCCCCACTATTGCACACCGCTCTGTGTATATCCCTGACCTCCCCTCTATTACACACCGCTCTGTGTATATCCCTGACCTCCCCTCTATTACACACCGCTCTGTGTATATCCCTGACCTCCCCTCTATTACACACCACTCGGTGTACTCTATACCTGACCTCCCTTCTATTACACACCACTCTGTGTACTCTATCCCTGACCTCCCCTCTCTATAACACACCAATCTGTGTACTCTATCCCTGACCTCCTCTCTATTACACACCGCTCTGTGTACTCTATCGCTGACCTCCCCTCTATTACACACAGCTCTGTGTACTCTGTCCCTGACCTCCCCTCTCTATTACACACCGCTCTGTGTACTCTATACCTGACCTCCCCTCTCTATTACACACCGCTCTGTGTACTCTATCCCTGACCATCCCTCTATTACACACCGCTCTGTGCACTCTATCGCTGTCCTCCCCTCTGTATTATACACCGCTCACTACACTCTATCCCTGACCTACCCTCTCTATTACACACCACTCTGTGTACTCTATCTCTGACCTCCCCTCTATTACACACCACTCTATATACTCTATCCCTGACCTCCTCTCTATTACAAACCGCTCTGTGTACTCTATCCCTGACCTCCCCTCTATTACACACCGCTCTGTGTACTCTATCGCTGACCTCCCCTCTATTACACACAGCTCTGTGTACTCTGTCCCTGACCTCCCCACTATTGCACACCGCTCTGTGTATATCCCTGACCTCCCCTCTCTATTACACACCGCTCTGTGTACTCTATCCCTGACCTCCCCTCTATTACACACCGTTCTGTGTCCTCTATCGCTGACCTCCCCTCTATTACACACTGCTGTGTGTACTCTGTCCCTGACCTCCCCACTATTACACACGGCTCTGTGTACGCTATCCCTGACCTCCCCTCTCTATTACACACAGCTCTGTGTACTATATCCCTGACCTCCCCTCTCTATTACACATCAATCTGTGTACTCTATCCCTGACCTCCTCTCTATTACACACCGCTCTGTGTACTCTATCCCTGACCTCCACTCTATTACACACTGCTCTGTGTACTCTATCCCTGACCTCCGCTCTCTATTACACACTGCTCTGTGTACTCTATCCCTGACCTCCCCTCTCTATTACACACCAATCTGTGTACTCTATCCCTGACCTCCTCTCAATTACACACCGCTCTGTGTACTCTATCCCTGACCTCCACTCTATTACACACTGCTCTGTGTACCCTGTCCATGACCTCCCCTCTCTATTACACACCGCTCTGTGTACTCTATCCCTGACCAACCCTCTATTACACACCGCTCTGTGCACTCTATCGCTGACCTCCCCTCTGTATTACGCACCGCTCACTACACTCTATCCCTGACCTACCCTCTCCATTACACACCACTCTGTGTACTCTATCTCTGACCTCCCCTCTATTACACACCACTCTATATACTCTATCCCCGACCTCCTCTCTATTACGAACCGCTCTGAGTACTCTATCCCTGACCTCCCCTCTATTACACACAGCTCTGTGTACTCTGTCCCTGACCTCCCCACTATTGCACACCGCTCTGTATATATCCCTGACCTCCCCTCTATTACACACCGCTCTGTCTATATCCCTGACCTCCCCTCTATTACACACCACTCGGTGTACGCTATACCTGAGCTCCCTTCTATTACACACCACTCTGTGTACTCTATCCCTGACCTCCCCTCTCTATTACACACCAATCTGTGTACTCTATCCCTGACCTCCTCTCTATTACACACCGCTCTGTGTACTCTATCCCTGACCTCCACTCTATTACACACTGCTCTGTGTATTTTGTCCCTGACCTCCCCTCTCTATTACACACCGCTCTGTGTACTCTATCCCTGACCACCCCTCTATTACACACCGCTCTGTGCACTCTATCGCTGACCTCCCCTCTCTATTACACACCGCTGACTACACTCTATCCCTGACCTACCCTCTCTATTACACACCACTCTGTGTACTCTATCTCTGACCTCCCCTCTATTACACACCACTCTATATACTCCCTCCCTGACCTCCCTTCTATTACACACCGTTCTGTGTACTCTATCGCTGACCTCCCCTCTATTACACACGGCTCTGTGTACTCTGTCCCTGACATCCCCACTATTACACACCGCTCTGTGTACGCTATCCCTGACTTCCCCTCTCTATTACACACCACTCTGTGTACTCTATCCCTGACATCCGCTCTATTACACAAGACTCTGTGTACTCTATCCCTGACCTCCCCTCTCTATTACACACCAATCTGTGTACTCTATCCCTGACCTCCCCTCACTATTACACACCGCTCTGTGTTCTCTATCCCTGACCATCCCTCTCTATTACACACCGCTCACTACACTCTATCCCTGACCTACCCTCTCTATTACACACCACTCTGTGTACTCTATCTCTGACCTCCCCTCTATTACACACCACTCTATATACTCTATCCCTGACCTCCTCTCTATTACAAACCGCTCTGTGTACTCGATCCCTGACCTCCCCTCTATTACACACCGCTCTGTGTACTCTATCGCTGACCTCCCCTCTATTACACACTGCTCTGTGCACTCTGTCCCTGACCTCCCCACTATTACACACCGCTCTGTGTACGCTATCCCTGACCTCCCCTCTCTATTACACACCGCTCTGTGTACTCTATCCCTGACCTCCCCTCTCTATTACACACCGCTCTGTGTACTCTATCCCTGACCTCCTCTCTATTACACACCGCTCTGTGTACTCTATCCCTGACCTCCACTCAATTACACACTGCTCTGTGTACTCTGTCCCTGACCTCCCCTCTCTATTACACACCGCTCTGTGTACTCTATACCTGACCTCCCCTCTCTATTACACACCGCTCTGTGTACTCTATCCCTGACCATCCCTCTATTACACACCGCTCTGTGCACTCTATCGCTGTCCTCCCCTCTGTATTATACACCGCTCACTACACTCTATCCCTGACCTACCCTCTCTATTACACACCACTCTGTGTACTCTATCTCTGACCTCCCCTCTATTACACACCACTCTATATACTCTATCCCTGACCTCCTCTCTATTACAAACCGCTCTGTGTACTCTATCCCTGACCTCCCCTCTATTACACACCGCTCTGTGTACTCTATCGCTGACCTCCCCTCTATTACACACAGCTCTGTGTACTCTGTCCCTGACCTCCCCACTATTGCACACCGCTCTGTGTATATCCCTGACCTCCCCTCTATTACACACCGCTCTGTGTATATCCCTGACCTCCCCTCTATTACACACCGCTCTGTGTATATCCCTGACCTCCCCTCTATTACACACCACTCGGTGTACTCTATACCTGACCTCCCTTCTATTACACACCACTCTGTGTACTCTATCCCTGACCTCCCCTCTCTATAACACACCAATCTGTGTACTCTATCCCTGACCTCCTCTCTATTACACACCGCTCTGTGTACTCTATCCCTGACCTCCCCTCTCTATTACACACCGCTCTGTCTACTCTATCCCTGACGACCCCTCTATTACACACCGCTCTGTGCACTCTATCGCTGACCTCCCCTCTCTATTACACACCGCTGACTACACTCTATCCCTGACCTACCCTCTCTATTACACACCACTCTGTGTACTCTATCTCTGACGTCCCCTCTATTACAAAACGCTCTGTGTACTCTATCCCTGACCTCCCCTCTATTACACACCGCTCTGTGTACTCTATCGCTGACCTCCCCTCTATTACACACAGCTCTGTGAACTCTATCCCTGACCTCCCCACTATTACACACCGTTCTGTGCACTCTATCCCTGACCTCCCCTCTCTATTACACACCACTCTGTGTACTCTATCCCTGACCTCCGATCTATTACAAAAGTCTCTGTGTACTCGATCCCTGACCTCCCCTCTATTACACACCGTTCTGTGTATTCTATCCCTGAACTCCCCTGTATTACACACCGCTCTGTGTATTCTATCCCTGATCTCCCCTCTCTATTACACACCGCTCCGTGTACTCTATCCCTGACCTCCCCTCTCTATTACACACCGCTCTGTGTACTCTATCCCTGCCCTCCTCTCTATTACACACCGCTCTGTGTACTCTATCCCTGACCTCCCCTCTATTACACACCACTCTGTGTACTCTATCCCTGACCTCCCGTCAATTACACACCGCTCTGTGCATATCCCTGACCTCCCCTGTATTACACATCGCTCTGCGTTCTCTATCTCTGACCTCCCCTCTATTACACACCGCTCTGTGTATATCCCTGACATCCCGTCTATTACACACCGCTCTGTTTATATCCCTGACCTCCCCTCTATTACACACCGCACTGCGTACTCTATCTCTGACCTCCCCTCAATTACACACCGATCTGTGTATATCCCTGACCTCCCCTCTATTACACACCGCTCTGTGTACTCTATCCCTGACCTCCCCTCTATTACACACCACTCTGTGTACTCTATACCTGACCTCCCTTCTATTACACACCACTCTGTGTACTCTATCCCTGACCTCCACTCTATTACACACTGCTCTGAGTACTCTGTCCCTGACCTCCCCTCTCTATTACACACCGCTCTGTGTACTCTATCCCTGAACTCCCCTCTCTATTACACACCGCTCTGTGTACTCTATCCCTGACCATCCCTCTATTACACACCGCTCTGTGCACACTATCGCTGACCTCCCCTCTGTATTACACACCGCTCACGACACTCTATCCCTGACCTACCCTCTCTATTACACACCACTCTGTGTACTCTATCTCTGACCTCCCCTCTATTACACACCACTCTATATACTCTATCCCTGACCTCCTCTCTATTACAAACCGCTCTGTGTACTCTATCCCTGACCTCCCCACTATTACACACCGCTCTGTGTACGCTATCACTGACCTCCCCTCTCTATTACGCACCGCTCTGTGTACTCTATCCCTGACCTCCCCTCTATTACACACCGCTCTGTGTAGTCTATCCCTGACCTCCCCAGTATTAAACACCGCTCACTACACTCTATCCCTGACCTACCCTCTCTATTACACACTGCTCTGTGCACTCTATCCCTGACCTCCCCTCTCTATTACACACCAATCTGTGTACTCTATCCCTGACCTCCTCTCTATTACACACCGCTCTGTGTACTCTATCCCTGACCTCCACTCTATTACACACTGCTCTGTGTACTCTGTCCCTGACCTCCCCTCTCTATTACACACCGCTCTGTGTACACTATCCCTGACCACCCCTCTATTACACACCGCTCTGTGCACTCTATCGCTGACCTGCCCTCTCTATTACACACCGCTCACTACACTCTATCCCTGACCTACCCTCTCTATTACACACCACTCTGTGTACTCTATCCCTGAGCTCCCCTCTATTACACACCACTCTGTGTATTCTATCCCTGATCTCCCCTCTCTATTACACACCGCTCTGTGTGCTCTATCCCTGCCCTCCCCTCTATTACACACCGCTCTGTGTAGTCTATCCCTTACCTCCCCACTATTACACACCGCTCTGTGTCCGCTATCCCTGACCTCCCCTCTCTATTACACACCGCTCTGTGCACTCTATCCCTGACCTCCCCTCTCTATTACACACCACTCTGTGTACTCTATCCCTGACATCCGCTCTATTACACAAGACTCTGTGTACTCTATCGCTGACCTCCCCTCTCCATTACACACCGCTCTGTGTATTCTATCCCTGATCTCCCCTCTCTATTACACACCTCTCTGTGTACTCTATCCCTGACCTCCCGTCTATTACACTCCGCTCTGTGTACTCTATCCCCGACCTCACCTCTGTCAAACACCACTCTGTGTACTCTATCCCTGACCTAACCCCCGCTCTATAACACACCGCTCTGTGTACTCTATCCCTGACCTCCCTTCTCTGTTACACACCACTCTGTGTACTCTATCCCTGACCTCCCCTCTATTACACACCGCTCTGTGTATATCCCTGACCTCCCCTCTGTTACACACCGCTCTGTGTACTCTATCCCTGACCTCCCCTCTATTACACACCACTCTGTGTACTCTATACCTGACCTCCCTTCTATTACACACCACTCTGTGTACTCTATCCCTGACCTCCCCTCTCTATTACACACCGCTCTGTGCACTCTATCGCTGACCTCCCCTCTCTATTACACACCACTCTGTGTACTCTATCCCTGACATCCCCTCTGTTACACACCGCTCTGTGTACTCTATCCCTGACCTCCACTCTATTACACACTGCTCTGTGTACTCTGTCCCTGACCTCCCCTCTCTATTACACACCGCTCTGTGTACTCTATCCCTGACCTCCCCTCTCTATTACACACCGCTCTGTGTACTCTATCCCTGACCTCCCCTCTCTATTACACACCACTCTGTGTACTCTATCCCTGCCCTCCCCTCTATTACACACCGCTCTGTGTACTCTATCGCTGACCTCCCCTCTATTACACACCGCTCTGTGCACTCTATCCCTGACCTCCCCTCTCTATTACACACCACTCTGTGTACTCTATCTCTGACCTCCCCTCTATTACACACCACTCTATATATTCTATCCCTGACCTCCTCTCTATTACAAACCGCTCTGTGTACTCTATCCCTGACCTCCCCTCTATTACACACCGCTCTGTGTACTCTGTCCCTGACCTCCCCTGTCTATTACACACCGCTCTGTGTACTCTATCCCTGACCTCCCCTCTCTATTACACACCACTCTGTGTACTCTATCACTGACCACCCCTCTATTACACACCGCTCTGTGCACTCTATCGCTGACCTCCCCTCACTATTACACACCGCTCACTATACTCTATCCCTGACCTACCCTCTCTATTACACACCACTCTGTGTACTCTATCTCTGACCTCCCCTCTATTACACACCACTCTATATATTCTATCCCTGACCTCCTCTCTATTACAAACCGCTCTGTGTACTCTATCCCTGACCTCCCCTCTATTACACACCGCTCTGTGTACTCTATCGCTGACCTCCCCTCTATTACACACTGCTCTGTGTACTCTGTCCCTGACCTCCCCACTATTACACACCGCTCTGTGTACGCTCTCCCTGACCTCCCCTCTCTATTACACACCGCTCTGTGTACTCTATCCCAGACCTCCCCTCTCTATTACACACCGCTCTGTGTACTCTATCCCTGCCCTCCCCTCTATTACACACCGCTCTGTGTAGTCTATCCCTGACCTCCCCACTATTACACACCGCTCTGTGCACTCTATCCCTGACCTCCCCTCTCTATTACACACCACTCTGTGTACTCTATCCCTGACATCCGCTCTATTACACAAGACTCTGTGTACTCTATCGCTGACCTCCACTCTCTATTACACACCGCTCACTAAACTCTATCCCTGACCTACCCTCTCTATTACACACTGCTCTGTGTACTCTGTCCCTGACCTCCCCTCACTATTACACACCGCTCTGTGTACTCGATCCCTGACCTCCCCTCTATTACACACCGTTCTGTGTATTCTATCCCTGAACTCCCCTGTATTACACACCGCTCTGTGTATTCTATCCCTGATCTCCCCTCTCTATTACACACCGCTCCGTGTACTCTATCCCTGACCTCCCCTCTCTATTACACACCGCTCTGTGTACTCTATCCCTGCCCTCCTCTCTATTACACACCGCTCTGTGTACTCTATCCCTGACCTCCCGTCAATTACACACCGCTCTGTGCATATCCCTGACCTCCCCTGTATTACACATCGCTCTGCGTTCTCTATCTCTGACCTCCCCTCTATTACACACCGCTCTGTGTATATCCCTGACATCCCGTCTATTACACACCGCTCTGTTTATATCCCTGACCACCCCTCTATTACACACCGCACTGCGTACTCTATCTCTGACCTCCCCTCAATTACACACCGCTCTGTGTATATCCCTGACCTCCCCTCTATTACACACCGCTCTGTGTACTCTATCCCTGACCTCCCCTCTATTACACACCACTCTGTGTACTCTATACCTGACCTCCCTTCTATTACACACCACTCTGTGTACTCTATCCCTGACCTCCACTCTATTACACACTGCTCTGTGTACTCTGTCCCTGACCTCCCCTCTCTATTACACACCGCTCTGTGTACTCTATCCCTGACCTCCCCTCTCTATTACACACCGCTCTGTGTACTCTATCCCTGACCATCCCTCTATTACACACCGCTCTGTGCACACTATCGCTTACCTCCCCTCTGTATTACACACCGCTCACGACACTCTATCCCTGACCTACCCTCTCTATTACACACCACTCTGTGTACTCTATCTCTGACCTCCCCTCTATTACACACCACTCTATATACTCTATCCCTGACCTCCTCTCTATTACAAACCGCTCTGTGTACTCTATCCCTGACCTCCCCACTATTACACACCGCTCTGTGTACGCTATCACTGACCTCCCCTCTCTATTACGCACCGCTCTGTGTACTCTATCCCTGACCTCCCCTCTATTACACACCGCTCTGTGTAGTCTATCCCTGACCTCCCCAGTATTAAACACCGCTCACTACACTCTATCCCTGACCTACCCTCTCTATTACACACTGCTCTGTGCACTCTATCCCTGACCTCCCCTCTCTATTACACACCAATCTGTGTACTCTATCCCTGACCTCCTCTCTATTACACACCGCTCTGTGTACTCTATCCCTGACCTCCACTCTATTACACACTGCTCTGTGTACTCTGTCCCTGACCTCCCCTCTCTATTACACACCGCTCTGTGTACACTATCCCTGACCACCCCTCTATTACACCCCGCTCTGTGCACTCTATCGCTGACCTGCCCTCTCTATTACACACCGCTCACTACACTCTATCCCTGACCTACCCTCTCTATTACACACCACTCTGTGTACTCTATCCCTGAGCTCCCCTCTATTACACACCACTCTGTGTACTCTATCCCTGACATCCGCTCTATTACACAAGACTCTGTGTACTCTATCGCTGACCTCCCCTCTCTATTACACACCGCTCAATACACTCTATCCCTGACCTACCCTCTCTATTACACACTGCTCTGTGCACTCTATCCCTGACCTCCCCTCTCTATTACACACCTCTCTGTGTACTCTATCCCTGAGCTCCCCTCTATGACACACCACTCTGTGTATTCTATCCCTGACCTCCCCTCCATTACACACCGCTCTGTGTATTCTATCCCTGATCTCCCCTCTCTATTACACACCGCTCTGTGTACTCTATCCCTGACCTCCCGTCTATTACACTCCGCTCTGTGTACTCTATCCCCGACCTCACCTCTGTCAAACACCACTCTGTGTACTCTATCCCTGACCTAACCCCCCCTCTATAACACACCGCTCTGTGTACTCTATCCCTGACCTCCCTTCTCTGTTACACACCACTCTGTGTACTCTATCCCTGACCTCCCCTCTATTACACACCGCTCTGTGTATATCCCTGACCTCCCCTCTGTTACACACCGCTCTGTGTACTCTATCCCTGACCTCCCCTCTATTACACACCACTCTGTGTACTCTATACCTGACCTCCCTTCTATTACACACCACTCTGTGTACTCTATCCCTGACCTCCCCTCTCTATTACACACCGCTCTGTGCACTCTATCGCTGACCTCCCCTCTCTATTACACACCACTCTGTGTACTCTATCCCTGACATCCCCTCTGTTACACACCGCTCTGTGTACTCTATCCCTGACCTCCACTCTATTACACACTGCTCTGTGTACTCTGTCCCTGACCTCCCCTCTCTATTACACACCGCTCTGTGTACTCTATCCCTGACCTCCCCTCTCTATTACACACCGCTCTGTGTACTCTATCCCTGACCTCCCCTCTCTATTACACACCACTCTGTGTACTCTATCCCTGCCCTCCCCTCTATTACACACCGCTCTGTGTACTCTATCGCTGACCTCCCCTCTATTACACACCGCTCTGTGCACTCTATCCCTGACCTCCCCTCTCTATTACACACCACTCTGTGTACTCTATCTCTGACCTCCCCTCTATTACACACCACTCTATATATTCTATCCCTGACCTCCTCTCTATTACAAACCGCTCTGTGTACTCTATCCCTGACCTCCCCTCTATTACACACCGCTCTGTGTACTCTGTCCCTGACCTCCCCTCTCTATTACACACCGCTCTGTGTACTCTATCCCTGACCTCCCCTCTCTATTACACACCGCTCTGTGTACTCTATCACTGACCACCCCTCTATTACACACCGCTCTGTGCACTCTATCGCTGACCTCCCCTCACTATTACACACCGCTCACTACACTCTATCCCTGACCTACCCTCTCTATTACACACCACTCTGTGTACTCTATCTCTGACCTCCCCTCTATTACACACCACTCTATATATTCTATCCCTGACCTCCTCTCTATTACAAACCGCTCTGTGTACTCTATCCCTGACCTCCCCTCTATTACACACCGCTCTGTGTACTCTATCGCTGACCTCCCCTCTATTACACACTGCTCTGTGTACTCTGTCCCTGACCTCCCCACTATTACACACCGCTCTGTGTACGCTCTCCCTGACCTCCCCACTCTATTACACACCGCTCTGTGTACTCTATCCCAGACCTCCCCTCTCTATTACACACCGCTCTGTGTACTCTATCCCTGCCCTCCCCGCTATTACACACCGCTCTGTGTAGTCTATCCCTGACCTCCCCACTATTACACACCGCTCTGTGCACGCTATCCCTGACCTCCCCTCTGTATTACACACCGCTCTGTGCACTCTATCCCTGACCTCCCCTCTCTATTACACACCACTCTGTGTACTCTATCCCTGACATCCGCTCTATTACACAAGACTCTGTGTACTCTATCGCTGACCTCCACTCTCTATTACACACCGCTCACTACACTCTATCCCTGACCTACCCTCTCTATTACACACTGCTCTGTGCACTCTATCCCTGACCTCCCCTCTCTATTACACACCAATCTGTGTACTCTATCCCTGCCCTCCCCTCTATTACACACCGCTCTGTGTAGTCTATCCCTTACCTCCCCACTATTACACACCGCTCTGTGTCCGCTATCCCTGATCTCCCCTCTCTATTACACACCGCTCTGTGCACTCTATCCCTGACCTCCCCTCTCTATTACACACCGCTCTGTGTACTCTATCCCTGACCATCCCTCTATTACACACCGCTCTGTGCACACTATCGCTGACCTCCCCTCTGTATTACACACCGCTCACGACACTCTATCCCTGACCTACCCTCTCTATTACACACCACTCTGTGTACTCTATCTCTGACCTCCCCTCTATTACACACCACTCTATATACTCTATCCCTGACCTCCTCTCTATTACAAACCGCTCTGTGTACTCTATCCCTGACCTCCCCACTATTACACACCGCTCTGTGTACGCTATCACTGACCTCCCCTCTCTATTACGCACCGCTCTGTGTACTCTATCCCTGACCTCCCCTCTATTACACACCGCTCTGTGTAGTCTATCCCTGACCTCCCCAGTATTAAACACCGCTCACTACACTCTATCCCTGACCTACCCTCTCTATTACACACTGCTCTGTGCACTCTATCCCTGACCTCCCCTCTCTATTACACACCAATCTGTGTACTCTATCCCTGACCTCCTCTCTATTACACACCGCTCTGTGTACTCTATCCCTGACCTCCACTCTATTACACACTGCTCTGTGTACTCTGTCCCTGACCTCCCCTCTCTATTACACACCGCTCTGTGTACACTATCCCTGACCACCCCTCTATTACACACCGCTCTGTGCACTCTATCGCTGACCTGCCCTCTCTATTACACACCGCTCACTACACTCTATCCCTGACCTACCCTCTCTATTACACACCACTCTGTGTACTCTATCCCTGAGCTCCCCTCTATTACACACCACTCTGTGTATTCTATCCCTGATCTCCCCTCTCTATTACACACCGCTCTGTGTGCTCTATCCCTGCCCTCCCCTCTATTACACACCGCTCTGTGTAGTCTATCCCTTACCTCCCCACTATTACACACCGCTCTGTGTCCGCTATCCCTGACCTCCCCTCTCTATTACACACCGCTCTGTGCACTCTATCCCTGACCTCCCCTCTCTATTACACACCACTCTGTGTACTCTATCCCTGACATCCGCTCTATTACACAAGACTCTGTGTACTCTATCGCTGACCTCCCCTCTCTATTACACACCGCTCAATACACTCTATCCCTGACCTACCCTCTCTATTACACACTGCTCTGTGCACTCTATCCCTGACCTCCCCTCTCTATTACACACCTCTCTGTGTACTCTATCCCTGAGCTCCCCTCTATGACACACCACTCTGTGTATTCTATCCCTGACCTCCCCTCCATTACACACCGCTCTGTGTATTCTATCCCTGATCTCCCCTCTCTATTACACACCGCTCTGTGTACTCTATCCCTGACCTCCCGTCTATTACACTCCGCTCTGTGTACTCTATCCCCGACCTCACCTCTGTCAAACACCACTCTGTGTACTCTATCCCTGACCTAACCCCCCCTCTATAACACACCGCTCTGTGTACTCTATCCCTGACCTCCCTTCTCTGTTACACACCACTCTGTGTACTCTATCCCTGACCTCCCCTCTATTACACACCGCTCTGTGTATATCCCTGACCTCCCCTCTGTTACACACCGCTCTGTGTACTCTATCCCTGACCTCCCGTCTATTACACACCACTCTGTGTACTCTATACCTGACCTCCCTTCTATTACACACCACTCTGTGTACTCTATCCCTGACCTCCCCTCTCTATTACACACCGCTCTGTGCACTCTATCGCTGACCTCCCCTCTCTATTACACACCACTCTGTGTACTCTATCCCTGACATCCCCTCTGTTACACACCGCTCTGTGTACTCTATCCCTGACCTCCACTCTATTACACACTGCTCTGTGTACTCTGTCCCTGACCTCCCCTCTCTATTACACACCGCTCTGTGTACTCTATCCCTGACCTCCCCTCTCTATTACACACCGCTCTGTGTACTCTATCCCTGACCTCCCCTCTCTATTACACACCACTCTGTGTACTCTATCCCTGCCCTCCCCTCTATTACACACCGCTCTGTGTACTCTATCGCTGACCTCCCCTCTATTACACACCGCTCTGTGCACTCTATCCCTGACCTCCCCTCTCTATTACACACCACTCTGTGCACTCTATCCCTGACCTCCCCTCTCTATTACACACCACTCTGTGTACTCTATCTCTGACCTCCCCTCTATTACACACCACTCAATATATTCTATCCCTGACCTCCTCTCTATTACAAACCGCTCTGTGTACTCTATCCCTGACCTCCCCTCTATTACACACCGCTCTGTGTAATCTATCGCTGACCTCCCCTCTATTACACACTGCTCTGTGTACTCTGTCCCTGACCTCCCCACTATTA
Source organism: Hypanus sabinus (assembly GCF_030144855.1). Taxonomy (NCBI): domain Eukaryota; kingdom Metazoa; phylum Chordata; class Chondrichthyes; order Myliobatiformes; family Dasyatidae; genus Hypanus; species Hypanus sabinus. The sequence goes on from NW_026781814.1 coordinate 150,926, forward strand.
CACACCGCTCTGTGTACGCTCTCCCTGACCTCCCCTCTCTATTACACACCGCTCTGTGTACTCTATCCCAGACCTCCCCTCTCTATTACACACCGCTCTGTGTACTCTATCCCTGCCCTCCCCTCTATTACACACCGCTCTGTGTAGTCTATCCCTGACCTCCCCACTATTACACACCGCTCTGTGCACGCTATCCCTGACCTCCCCTCTGTATTACACACCGCTCTGTGCACTCTATCCCTGACCTCCCCTCTCTATTACACACCACTCTGTGTACTCTATCCCTGACATCCGCTCTATTACACAAGACTCTGTGTACTCTATCGCTGACCTCCACTCTCTATTACACACCGCTCACTACACTCTATCCCTGACCTACCCTCTCTATTACACACTGCTCTGTGCACTCTATCCCTGACCTCCCCTCTCTATTACACACCAATCTGTGTACTCTATCCCTGCCCTCCCCTCTATTACACACCGCTCTGTGTAGTCTATCCCTTACCTCCCCACTATTACACACCGCTCTGTGTCCGCTATCCCTGACCTCCCCTCTCTATTACACACCGCTCTGTGCACTCTATCCCTGACCTCCCCTCTCTATTACACACCACTCTGTGTACTCTATCCCTGACATCCGCTCTATTACACAAGACTCTGTGTACTCTATCGCTGACCTCCCCTCTCTATTACACACCGCTCAATACACTCTATCCCTGACCTACCCTCTCTATTACACACTGCTCTGTGCACTCTATCCCTGACCTCCCCTCTCTATTACACACCTCTCTGTGTACTCTATCCCTGAGCTCCCCTCTATGACACACCACTCTGTGTATTCTATCCCTGACCTCCCCTCCATTACACACCGCTCTGTGTATTCTATCCCTGATCTCCCCTCTCTATTACACACCGCTCTGTGTACTCTATCCCTGACCTCCCGTCTATTACACTCCGCTCTGTGTACTCTATCCCTGACCTCACCTCTGTCAAACACCACTCTGTGTACTCTATCCCTGACCTAACCCCCCCTCTATAACACACCGCTCTGTGTACTCTATCCCTGACCTCCCCTCTCTATTACACACCGCTCTGTGTACTCTATCCCTGACCATCCCTCTATTACACACCGCTCTGTGCACACTATCGCTGACCTCCCCTCTGTATTACACACCGCTCACGACACTCTATCCCTGACCTACCCTCTCTATTACACACCACTCTGTGTACTCTATCTCTGACCTCCCCTCTATTACACACCACTCTATATACTCTATCCCTGACCTCCTCTCTATTACAAACCGCTCTGTGTACTCTATCCCTGACCTCCCCACTATTACACACCGCTCTGTGTACGCTATCACTGACCTCCCCTCTCTATTACGCACCGCTCTGTGTACTCTATCCCTGACCTCCCCTCTATTACACACCGCTCTGTGTAGTCTATCCCTGACCTCCCCAGTATTAAACACCGCTCACTACACTCTATCCCTGACCTACCCTCTCTATTACACACTGCTCTGTGCACTCTATCCCTGACCTCCCCTCTCTATTACACACCAATCTGTGTACTCTATCCCTGACCTCCTCTCTATTACACACTGCTCTGTGTACTCTATCCCTGACCTCCACTCTATTACACACTGCTCTGTGTACTCTGTCCCTGACCTCCCCTCTCTATTACACACCGCTCTGTGTACTCTATCCCTGACCACCCCTCTATTACACACCGCTCTGTGCACTCTATCGCTGACCTGCCCTCTCTATTACACACCGCTCACTACACTCTATCCCTGACCTACCCTCTCTATTACACACCACTCTGTGTACTCTATCCCTGAGCTCCCCTCTATTACACACCACTCTGTGTATTCTATCCCTGATCTCCCCTCTCTATTACACACCGCTCTGTGTGCTCTATCCCTGCCCTCCCCTCTATTACACACCGCTCTGTGTAGTCTATCCCTTACCTCCCCACTATTACACACCGCTCTGTGTCCGCTATCCCTGACCTCCCCTCTCTATTACACACCGCTCTGTGCACTCTATCCCTGACCTCCCCTCTCTATTACACACCACTCTGTGTACTCTATCCCTGACATCCGCTCTATTACACAAGACTCTGTGTACTCTATCGCTGACCTCCCCTCTCTATTACACACCGCTCAATACACTCTATCCCTGACCTACCCTCTCTATTACACACTGCTCTGTGCACTCTATCCCTGACCTCCCCTCTCTATTACACACCTCTCTGTGTACTCTATCCCTGAGCTCCCCTCTATGACACACCACTCTGTGTATTCTATCCCTGACCTCCCCTCCATTACACACCGCTCTGTGTATTCTATCCCTGATCTCCCCTCTCTATTACACACCGCTCTGTGTACTCTATCCCTGACCTCCCGTCTATTACACTCCGCTCTGTGTACTCTATCCCCGACCTCACCTCTGTCAAACACCACTCTGTGTACTCTATCCCTGACCTAACCCCCCCTCTATAACACACCGCTCTGTGTACTCTATCCCTGACCTCCCTTCTCTGTTACACACCACTCTGTGTACTCTATCCCTGACCTCCCCTCTATTACACACCGCTCTGTGTATATCCCTGACCTCCCCTCTGTTACACACCGCTCTGTGTACTCTATCCCTGACCTCCCCTCTATTACACACCACTCTGTGTACTCTATACCTGACCTCCCTTCTATTACACACCACTCTGTGTACTCTATCCCTGACCTCCCCTCTCTATTACACACCGCTCTGTGCACTCTATCGCTGACCTCCCCTCTCTATTACACACCACTCTGTGTACTCTATCCCTGACATCCCCTCTGTTACACACCGCTCTGTGTACTCTATCCGTGACCTCCACTCTATTACACACTGCTCTGTGTACTCTGTCCCTGACCTCCCCTCTCTATTACACACCGCTCTGTGTACTCTATCCCTGACCTCCCCTCTCTATTACACACCGCTCTGTGTACTCTATCCCTGACCTCCCCTCTCTATTACACACCACTCTGTGTACTCTATCCCTGCCCTCCCCTCTATTACACACCGCTCTGTGTACTCTATCGCTGACCTCCCCTCTATTACACACCGCTCTGTGCACTCTATCCCTGACCTCCCCTCTCTATTACACACCACTCTGTGCACTCTATCCCTGACCTCCCCTCTCTATTACACACCACTCTGTGTACTCTATCTCTGACCTCCCCTCTATTACACACCACTCTATATATTCTATCCCTGACCTCCTCTCTATTACAAACCGCTCTGTGTACTCTATCCCTGACCTCCCCTCTATTACACACCGCTCTGTGTACTCTATCGCTGACCTCCCCTCTATTACACACTGCTCTGTGTACTCTGTCCCTGACCTCCCCACTATTACACACCGCTCTGTGTACGCTCTCCCTGACCTCCCCTCTCTATTACACACCGCTCTGTGTACTCTATCCCAGACCTCCCCTCTCTATTACACACCGCTCTGTGTACTCTATCCCTGCCCTCCCCTCTATTACACACCGCTCTGTGTAGTCTATCCCTGACCTCCCCACTATTACACACCGCTCTGTGCACGCTATCCCTGACCTCCCCTCTGTATTACACACCGCTCTGTGCACTCTATCCCTGACCTCCCCTCTCTATTACACACCACTCTGTGTACTCTATCCCTGACATCCGCTCTATTACACAAGACTCTGTGTACTCTATCGCTGACCTCCACTCTCTATTACACACCGCTCACTACACTCTATCCCTGACCTACCCTCTCTATTACACACTGCTCTGTGCACTCTATCCCTGACCTCCCCTCTCTATTACACACCAATCTGTGTACTCTATCCCTGCCCTCCCCTCTATTACACACCGCTCTGTGTAGTCTATCCCTTACCTCCCCACTATTACACACCGCTCTGTGTCCGCTATCCCTGACCTCCCCTCTCTATTACACACCGCTCTGTGCACTCTATCCCTGACCTCCCCTCTCTATTACACACCACTCTGTGTACTCTATCCCTGACATCCGCTCTATTACACAAGACTCTGTGTACTCTATCGCTGACCTCCCCTCTCTATTACACACCGCTCAATACACTCTATCCCTGACCTACCCTCTCTATTACACACTGCTCTGTGCACTCTATCCCTGACCTCCCCTCTCTATTACACACCTCTCTGTGTACTCTATCCCTGAGCTCCCCTCTATGACACACCACTCTGTGTATTCTATCCCTGACCTCCCCTCCATTACACACCGCTCTGTGTATTCTATCCCTGATCTCCCCTCTCTATTACACACCGCTCTGTGTACTCTATCCCTGACCTCCCGTCTATTACACTCCGCTCTGTGTACTCTATCCCTGACCTCACCTCTGTCAAACACCACTCTGTGTACTCTATCCCTGACCTAACCCCCCCTCTATAACACACCGCTCTGTGTACTCTATCCCTGACCTCCCCTCTCTATTACAAACCGCTCTGTGTACTCTATCCCTGACCATCCCTCTATTACACACCGCTCTGTGCACACTATCGCTGACCTCCCCTGTATTACACACCGCTCACGACACTCTATCCCTGACCTACCATCTCTATTACACACCACTCTGTGTACTCTATCTCTGACCTCCCCTCTATTACACACCACTCTATATACTCTATCCCTGACCTCCTCTCTATTACAAACCGCTCTGTGTACTCTATCCCTGACCTCCCCACTATTACACACCGCTCTGTGTACGCTATCACTGACCTCCCCTCTCTATTACGCACCGCTCTGTGTACTCTATCCCTGACCTCCCCTCTATTACACACCGCTCTGTGTAGTCTATCCCTGACCTCCCCAGTATTAAACACCGCTCACTACACTCTATCCCTGACCTACCCTCTCTATTACACACTGCTCTGTGCACTCTATCCCTGACCTCCCCTCTCTATTACACACCAATCTGTGTACTCTATCCCTGACCTCCTCTCTATTACACACCGCTCTGTGTACTCTATCCCTGACCTCCACTCTATTACACACTGCTCTGTGTACTCTGTCCCTGACCTCCCCTCTCTATTACACACCGCTCTGTGTACTCTATCCCTGACCACCCCTCTATTACACACCGCTCTGTGCACTCTATCGCTGACCTGCCCTCTCTATTACACACCGCTCACTACACTCTATCCCTGACCTACCCTCTCTATTACACACCACTCTGTGTACTCTATCCCTGAGCTCCCCTCTATTACACACCACTCTGTGTATTCTATCCCTGATCTCCCCTCTCTATTACACACCGCTCTGTGTGCTCTATCCCTGCCCTCCCCTCTATTACACACCGCTCTGTGTAGTCTATCCCTTACCTCCCCACTATTACACACCGCTCTGTGTCCGCTATCCCTGACCTCCCCTCTCTATTACACACCGCTCTGTGCACTCTATCCCTGACCTCCCCTCTCTATTACACACCACTCTGTGTACTCTATCCCTGACATCCGCTCTATTACACAAGACTCTGTGTACTCTATCGCTGACCTCCCCTCTCTATTACACACCGCTCAATACACTCTATCCCTGACCTACCCTCTCTATTACACACTGCTCTGTGCACTCTATCCCTGACCTCCCCTCTCTATTACACACCTCTCTGTGTACTCTATCCCTGAGCTCCCCTCTATGACACACCACTCTGTGTATTCTATCCCTGACCTCCCCTCCATTACACACCGCTCTGTGTATTCTATCCCTGATCTCCCCTCTCTATTACACACCGCTCTGTGTACTCTATCCCTGACCTCCCGTCTATTACACTCCGCTCTGTGTACTCTATCCCCGACCTCACCTCTGTCAAACACCACTCTGTGTACTCTATCCCTGACCTAACCCCCCCTCTATAACACACCGCTCTGTGTACTCTATCCCTGACCTCCCTTCTCTGTTACACACCACTCTGTGTACTCTATCCCTGACCTCCCCTCTATTACACACCGCTCTGTGTATATCCCTGACCTCCCCTCTGTTACACACCGCTCTGTGTACTCTATCCCTGACCTCCCCTCTATTACACACCACTCTGTGTACTCTATACCTGACCTCCCTTCTATTACGCACCGCTCTGTGCACTCTATCGCTGACCTCCCCTCTCTATTACACACCACTCTGTGTACTCTATCCCTGACATCCCCTCTGTTACACACCGCTCTGTGTACTCTATCCCTGACCTCCACTCTATTACACACTGCTCTGTGTACTCTGTCCCTGACCTCCCCTCTCTATTACACACCGCTCTGTGTACTCTATCCCTGACCTCCCCTCTCTATCACACACCGCTCTGTGTACTCTATCCCTGACCACCCCTCTATTACACACCGCTCTGTGCACTCTATCGCTGACCTCCCCTCACTATTACACACCGCTCACTACACTCTATCCCTGACCTACCCTCTCTATTACACAGCACTCTGTGTACTCTATCTCTGACCTCCCCACTATTACACACCACTCTATATATTCTATCCCTGACCTCCTCTCTATTACAAACCGCTCTGTGTACTCTATCCCTGACCTCCCCTCTATTACACACCGCTCTGTGTACTCTGTCCCTGACCTCCCCTCTCTATTACACACCGCTCTGTGTACTCTATCCCTGACCTCCCCTCTCTATTACACACCGCTCTGTGTACTCTATCCCTGACCACCCCTCTATTACACACCGCTCTGTGCACTCTATCGCTGACCTCCCCTCACTATTACACACCGCTCACTACACTCTATCCCTGACCATCCCTCTATTACAAACCGCTCTGTGCACTCTATCGCTGTCCTCCCCTCTGTATTATACACCGCTCACTACACTCTATCCCTGACCTACCCTCTCTATTACACACCACTCTGTGTACTCTATCTCTGACCTCCCCTCTATTACACACCACTCTATATATTCTATCCCTGACCTCCTCTCTATTACAAACCGCTCTGTGTACTCTATCCCTGACCTCCCCTCTATTACACACCGCTCTGTGTACTCTATCGCTGACCTCCCCTCTATTACACACTGCTCTGTGTACTCTGTCGCTGACCTCCCCACTATTACACACCGCTCTGTGTACGCTCTCCCTGACCTCCCCTCTCTATTACACACCGCTCTGTGTACTCTATCCCAGACCTCCCCTCTCTATTACACACCGCTCTGTGTACTCTATCCCTGCCCTCCCCTCTATTACACACCGCTCTGTGTAGTCTATCCCTGACCTCCCCACTATTACACACCGCTCTGTGCACGCTATCCCTGACCTCCCCTCTGTATTACACACCGCTCTGTGCACTCTATCCCTGACCTCCCCTCTCTATTACACACCACTCTGTGTACTCTATCCCTGACATCCGCTCTATTACACAAGACTCTGTGTACTCTATCGCTGACCTCCACTCTCTATTACACACCGCTCACTACACTCTATCCCTGACCTACCCTCTCTATTACACACTGCTCTGTGCACTCTATCCCTGACCTCCCCTCTCTATTACACACCAATCTGTGTACTCTATCCCTGACCTCCTCTCTATTACACACCGCTCTGTGTACTCTATCCCTGAACTCCACTCTATTACACACTGCTCTGTGTACTCTGTCCCTGACCTCCCCTGTCTATTACACACCGCTCTGTGCACTCTATCCCTGACCTCCCCTCTCTATTACACACCACTCTGTGTACTCTATCCCTGACATCCGCTCTATTACACAAGACTCTGTGTACTCTATCGCTGACCTCCCCTCTCTATTACACACCGCTCAATACACTCTATCCCTGACCTACCCTCTCTATTACACACTGCTCTGTGCACTCTATCCCTGACCTCCCCTCTCTATTACACACCTCTCTGTGTACTCTATCCCTGAGCTCCCCTCTATGACACACCACTCTGTGTATTCTATCCCTGACCTCCCCTCCATTACACACCGCTCTGTGTATTCTATCCCTGATCTCCCCTCTCTATTACACACCGCTCTGTGTACTCTATCCCTGACCTCCCGTCTATTACACTCCGCTCTGTGTACTCTATCCCTGACCTCACCTCTGTCAAACACCACTCTGTGTACTCTATCCCTGACCTAACCCCCCCTCTAAAACACACCGCTCTGTGTACTCTATCCCTGACCTCCCCTCTCTGTTACACACCACTCTGTGTACTCTATTCCTGACCTCCCCTCTATTACACACCGCTCTGTGTATATCCCTGACCTCCCCTCTGTTACACACCGCTCTGTGTACTCTATCCCTGCCCTCCCCTCTATTACACACCACTCTGTGTACTCTATACCTGACCTCCATTCTATTACACACCACTCTGTGTACTCTATCCCTGACCTCCCCTCTCTATTACACACCACCCTGTGTACTCTATCCCTGACATCCCCTCTGTTACACACCGCTCTGTGTACGCTATCCCTGACCTCCACTCTATTACACACTGCTCTGTGTACTCTGTCCCTGACCTCCCCTCTCTATTACACACCGCTCTGTGTACTCTATCCCTGACCTCCCCTCTCTATTACACACCGCTCTGTGTACTCTATCCCTGACCACCCCTCTATTACACACCGCTCTGTGCACTCTATCGCTGACCTCCCCTCACTATTACACACCGCTCACTACACTCTATCCCTGACCTACCCTCTCTATTACACACCACTCTGTGTACTCTATCTCTGACCTCCCCTCTATTACACACCACTCTATATATTCTATCCCTGACCTTCTCTCTATTACAAACCGCTCTGTGTACTCTATCCCTGACCTCCCCTCTATTACACACCGCTCTGTGTACTCTATCGCTGACCTCCCCTCTATTACACACTGCTCTGTGTACTCTGTCCCTGACCTCCCCACTATTACACACCGCTCTGTGTACGCTCTCCCTGACCTCCCCTCTCTATAACACACCGCTCTGTGTACTCTATCCCAGACCTCCCCTCTCTATTACACACCGCTCTGTGTACTCTATCCCTGCCCTCCCCTCTATTACACACCGCTCTGTGTAGTCTATCCCTGACCTCCCCACTATTACACACCGCTCTGTGCACGCTATCCCTGACCTCCCCTCTCTATTACACACCGCTCTGTGCACTCTATCCCTGACCTCCCCTCTCTATTACACACCACTCTGTGTACTCTATCCCTGACATCCGCTCTATTACACAAGACTCTGTGTACTCTATCGCTGACCTCCACTCTCTATTACACACCGCTCACTACACTCTATCCCTGACCTACCCACTCTATTACACACTGCTCTGTGCACTCTATCCCTGACCTCCCCTCTCTATTACACACCAATCTGTGTACTCTATCCCTGATCTCCTCTCTATTACACACCGCTCTGTGTACTCTATCCCTGGACTCCACTCTATTACACACTGCTCTGTGTACTCTGTCCCTGACCTCCCCTCTCTATTACACACCGCTCTGTGTACTCTATCCCTGACCACACCTCTCTATTACACACCGCTCTGTGTACTCTATCCCTGACCACCCCTCTATTACACACCGCTCTGTGCACTCTATCGCTGACCTGCCCTCTCGATTACACACCGCTCACTACACTCTATTCCTGACCTACCCTCTCTATTACACACCACTCTGTGTACTCTATCTCTGACCTCCCCACTATTACACACCGCTCTGTGTACGCTATCCGTGACCTCCCCTCTCTATTACACACCGCTCTTTGTACTCTGTCCCTGACCTCCCCTCTCTATTACACACCGCTCTGTGTACTCTATCCCTGACCTCCCCTCTCTATTACACACCAATCTGTGTACTCTATCCCTGACCTCCTCTCTATTACACACCGCTCTGTGTACTCTATCCCCGACCTCCACTCTATTACACACTGCTCTGTGTACTCTGTCCCTGACCTCCCCTCTCTATTACACACCGCTCTGTGTACTCTATCCCTGACCTCCCCTCTCTATTACACACCGCTCTGTGTACTCTATCCCTGACCTCCCCTCTCTATTACACACCGCTCTGTGTACTCTATCCCTGAGCTCCCCGCTATTACACACCACTCTGTGTATTCTATCCCTGATCTCCCCTCTCTATTACACACCGCTCTGTGTACTCTATCCCTGCCCTCCCCTCTATTACACACCGCTCTGTGTAGTCTATCCCTGACCTCCCCACTATTACACACCGCTCTGTGCACGCTATCCCTGACCTCCCCTCTCTATTACACACCGCTCTGTGCACTCTATCCCTGACCTCCCCTCTCTATTACACACCACTCTGTGTACTCTATCCCTGACATCCGCTCTATTACAGAAGACTCTGTGTACTCTATCGCTGACCTCCACTCTCTATTACACACCGCTCACTACACTCTATCCCTGACCTACCCTCTCTATTACACACTGCTCTGTGCACTCTATCCCTGACCTCCCCTCTCTATTACTCACCAATCTGTGTACTCTATCCCTGACCTCCTCTCTATTACACACCGCTCTGTGTACTCTATACCTGGACTCCACTCTATTACACACTGCTATGTGTACTCTGTCCCTGACCTCCCCTCTCTATTACACACCGCTCTGTGTACTCTATCCCTGACCACCCCTCTCTATTACACACCGCTCTGTGTACTCTATCCCTGACCACCCCTCTATTACACACCGCTCTGTGCACTCTATCGCTGACCTGCCCTCTCGATTACACACCGCTCACTACACTCTATTCCTGACCTACACTCTCTATTACACACCACTCTGTGTACTCTATCTCTGACCTCCCCACTATTACACACCGCTCTGTGTACGCTATCCCTGACCTCCCCTCTCTATTACACACCGCTCTTTGTACTCTGTCCCTGACCTCCCCTCTCTATTACACACCGCTCTGTGTACTCTATCCCTGACCTCCCCTCTCTATTACACACCGCTCTGTGTACTCTATCCCTGACCTCCCCTCTCTATTACACACCGCTCTGTGTACTCTATCCCTGAGCTCCCCGCTATTACACACCACTCTGTGTATTCTATCCCTGATCTCCCCTCTCTATTACACACCGCTCTGTGTACTCTATCCCTGCCCTCCCCTCTATTACACACCGCTCTGTGTAGTCTATCCCTGACCTCCCCACTATTACACACCGCTCTGTGCACGCTATCCCTGACCTCCCCTCTCTATTACACACCGCTCTGTGCACTCTATCCCTGACCTCCCCTCTCTATTACACACCACTCTGTGTACTCTATCCCTGACATCCGCTCTATTACAGAAGACTCTGTGTACTCTATCGCTGACCTCCACTCTCTATTACACACCGCTCACTACACTCTATCCCTGACCTACCCTCTCTATTACACACTGCTCTGTGCACTCTATCCCTGACCTCCCCTCTCTATTACTCACCAATCTGTGTACTCTATCCCTGACCTCCTCTCTATTACACACCGCTCTGTGTACTCTATACCTGGACTCCACTCTATTACACACTGCTATGTGTACTCTGTCCCTGACCTCCCCTCTCTATTACACACCGCTCTGTGTACTCTATCCCTGACCACCCCTCTCTATTACACACCGCTCTGTGTACTCTATCCCTGACCACCCCTCTATTACACACCGCTCTGTGCACTCTATCGCTGACCTGCCCTCTCGATTACACACCGCTCACTACACTCTATTCCTGACCTACACTCTCTATTACACACCACTCTGTGTACTCTATCTCTGACCTCCCCACTATTACACACCGCTCTGTGTACGCTATCCCTGACCTCCCCTCTCTATTACACACCGCTCTTTGTACTCTGTCCCTGACCTCCCCTCTCTATTACACACCGCTCTGTGTACTCTATCCCTGACCTCCCCTCTCTATTACACACCAATCTGTGTACTCTATCCCTGACCTCCTCTCTATTACACACCGCTCTGTGTACTCTATCCCCGACCTCCACTCTATTACACACTGCTCTGTGTACTCTGTCCCTGGCCTCCCCTCTCTATTACACACCGCTCTGTGTACTCTATCCCTGACCTCCCCTCTCTATTACACACCGCTCTGTGTACTCTATCCCTGACCTCCCCTCTCTATTACACACCGCTCTGTGTACTCTATCCCTGAGCTCCCCTCTATTACACACCACTCTGTGTATTCTATCCCTGCCCTCCCCTCTATTACACACCGGTCTGTGTAGTCTATCCCTGACCTCCCCACTATTACACACCGCTCTGTGCACGCTATCCCTGACCTCCCCTCTCTATTACACACCGCTCTGTGCACTCTATCCCTGACATCCGCTCTATTACACAAGACTCTGTGTACTCTATCGCTGACCTCCCCTCTCTATTACACACCGCTCTGTGTACTCTATCCCTGACCACCCCTCTCTATTACACACCGCTCTGTGTACTCTATCCCTGACCACCCCTCTATTACACACCGCTCTGTGCACTCTATCGCTGACCTGCCCTCTCGATTACACACCGCTCACTACACTCTATTCCTGACCTACCCTCTCTATTACACACCACTCTGTGTACTCTATCTCTGACCTCCCCACTATTACACACCGCTCTGTGTACGCTATCCCTGACCTCCCCTCTCTATTACACACCGCTCTTTGTACTCTGTCCCTGACCTCCCCTCTCTATTACACACCGCTCTGTGTACTCTATCCCTGACCTCCCCTCTCTATTACACACCAATCTGTGTACTCTATCCCTGACCTCCTCTCTATTACACACCGCTCTGTGTACTCTATCCCCGACCTCCACTCTATTACACACTGCTCTGTGTACTCTGTCCCTGACCTCCCCTCTCTATTACACACCGCTCTGTGTACTCTATCCCTGACCTCCCCTCTCTATTACACACCGCTCTGTGTACTCTATCCCTGACCTCCCCTCTCTATTACACACCACTCTGTGTATTCTATCCCTGATCTCCCCTCTCTATTACACACCGCTCTGTGTACTCTATCCCTGCCCTCCCCTCTATTACACACCGCTCTGTGTAGTCTATCCCTGACCTCCCCACTATTACACACCGCTCTGTGCACGCTATCCCTGACCTCCCCTCTCTATTACACACCGCTCTGTGCACTCTATCCCTGACCTCCCCTCTATTACACACCGCTCTGTGTACTCTATACCTGGACTCCACTCTATTACACACTGCTCTGTGTACTCTGTCCCTGACCTCCCCTCTCTATTACACACCGCTCTGTGTACTCTATCCCTGACCACCCCTCTCTATTACACACCGCTCTGTGTACTCTATCCCTGACCACCCCTCTATTACACACCGCTCTGTGCACTCTATCGCTGACCTGCCCTCTCGATTACACACCGCTCACTACACTCTATTCCTGACCTACACTCTCTATTACACACCACTCTGTGTACTCTATCTCTGACCTCCCCACTATTACACACCGCTCTGTGTACGCTATCCCTGACCTCCCCTCTCTATTACACACCGCTCTTTGTACTCTGTCCCTGACCTCCCCTCTCTATTACACACCGCTCTGTGTACTCTATCCCTGACCTCCCCTCTCTATTACACACCAATCTGTGTACTCTATCCCTGACCTCCTCTCTATTACACACCGCTCTGTGTACTCTATCCCCGACCTCCACTCTATTACACACTGCTCTGTGTACTCTGTCCCTGGCCTCCCCTCTCTATTACACACCGCTCTGTGTACTCTATCCCTGACCTCCCCTCTCTATTACACACCGCTCTGTGTACTCTATCCCTGACCTCCCCTCTCTATTACACACCGCTCTGTGTACTCTATCCCTGAGCTCCCCTCTATTACACACCACTCTGTGTATTCTATCCCTGCCCTCCCCTCTATTACACACCGGTCTGTGTAGTCTATCCCTGACCTCCCCACTATTACACACCGCTCTGTGCACGCTATCCCTGACCTCCCCTCTCTATTACACACCGCTCTGTGCACTCTATCCCTGACATCCGCTCTATTACACAAGACTCTGTGTACTCTATCGCTGACCTCCCCTCTCTATTACACACCGCTCTGTGTACTCTATCCCTGACCACCCCTCTCTATTACACACCGCTCTGTGTACTCTATCCCTGACCACCCATCTATTACACACCGCTCTGTGCACTCTATCGCTGACCTGCCCTCTCGATTACACACCGCTCACTACACTCTATTCCTGACCTACCCTCTCTATTACACACCACTCTGTGTACTCTATCTCTGACCTCCCCACTATTACACACCGCTCTGTGTACGCTATCCCTGACCTCCCCTCTCTATTACACACCGCTCTTTGTACTCTGTCCCTGACCTCCCCTCTCTATTACACACCGCTCTGTGTACTCTATCCCTGACCTCCCCTCTCTATTACACACCAATCTGTGTACTCTATCCCTGACCTCCTCTCTATTACACACCGCTCTGTGTACTCTATCCCCGACCTCCACTCTATTACACACTGCTCTGTGTACTCTGTCCCTGACCTCCCCTCTCTATTACACACCGCTCTGTGTACTCTATCCCTGACCTCCCCTCTCTATTACACACCGCTCTGTGTACTCTATCCCTGACCTCCCCTCTCTATTACACACCGCTCTGTGTACTCTATCCCTGAGCTCCCCTCTATTACACACCACTCTGTGTATTCTATCCCTGATCTCCCCTCTCTATTACACACCGCTCTGTGTACTCTATCCCTGACCTCCCCTCTATTACACTCCGCTCTGTGTACTCTATCCCTGACCTCACCTCTGTCAAACACCACTCTGTACTCTATCCCTGACCTAACCCCCCCTCTATAACACACCGCTCTGTGTACTCTATCCCTGACCTCCCCTCTCTGTTACACACCACTCTGTGTACTCAATCCCTGACCTCCCCTCTATTACACACCACTCTGTGTACTCTATCCCTGACCTCCCCTCTATTGCACACCGCTCTGTGTACTCTATCCCTGACCTGACCTCCCCTGTATTGCACACCACTCTATGTACTATATTACACACCTCTCTGTGTACTCTATCCCTGACCTCCCCTCTCTATTACACACCACTCTGTGTACTCTATCCCTGACATCCGCTCTATTACACAAGACTCTGTGTACTCTATCGCTGACCTCCCCTCTCTATTACACACCGCTCACTACACTCTATCCCTGACCTACCCTCTCTATTACACACTGCTCTGTGCACTCTATCCCTGACCTCCCCTCTCTATTACACACCAATCTGTGTACTCTATCCCTGACCTCCTCTCTATTACACACCGCTCTGTGTACTCTATCCCTGACCTCCACTCTATTACCCACTGCTCTGTGTACTCTGTCCCTGACCTCCCCTCTCTATTACACACCGCTCTGTGTACTCTATCCCTGACCACCCCTCTCTATTACACACCGCTCTGTGTACTCTATCCCTGACCACCCCTCTATTACACACCGCTCTGTGCACTCTATCGCTGACCTGCCCTCTCTATTACACACCGCTCACTACACTCTATCCCTGACCTACCCTCTCTATTACACACCACTCTGTGTACTCTATCTCTGACCTCCCCACTATTACACACCGCTCTGTGTAAGCTATCCCTGACCTCCCCTCTCTATTACACACTGCTCTGTGTACTCTGTCCCTGACCTCCCCTCTCTATTAGACACCAATCTGTGTACTCTATCCCTGACCTCCCCTCTCTATTACACACTGCTCTGTGTACTCTATCCCTGACCTCCCCTCTCTATTACACACCGCTCTGTGTACTCTATCCCTGAGCTCCCCTCTATTACACACCACTCTGTGTATTCTATCCCTGACCTCCCCTCCATTACACACGGCTCTGTGTATTCTATCCCTGACCTCCCCTCTATTACACTCCGCTCTGTGTACTCTATCCCTGACCTCACCTCTGTCAAACACCACTCTGTGTACTCTATCCCTGACCTAACCCCCCCTCGGTAACACACCGCTCTGTGTACTCTATCCCGGACCTCCCCTCTCGGTTACACACCACTCTGTGTAATCTATCCCTGACCTCCCCTCTATTAAACACCACTCTGTGTACTCTATCCCTGACCTCCCCTCTATTGCACACCGCTCTGTGTACTCTATCCCTGACCTGACCTCCCCTCTATTACACACCACTCTGTGTACTCTATTACACACCTCTCTGTGTACTCTATCCCTGACCTCCCCTCTATTACACACCGCTCTGTGTACTCTATCCCTGACCTCCACTCCATTACACACTGCTCTGTGTACTCTGTCCCTGACCTCCCCTCTCAATTACACACCGCTCTGTGTACTCTATCCCTGACCTCCACTCTCTATTACACACCACTCTGTGTACTCTATCCCTGCCCTCCCCTCTATTACACACCGCTCTGTGTACTCTATCCCTGAGCTGCCCTATATTACACAGCACTCTGTGTACTCTATCCCTGACCTCCCGTCTATTACACACCGCTCTGTGTATATCCCTGACCTCCCCTCTATTACACACCGCTCTGCGTACTCTATCTCTGACCTCCCCTCTATTACACACCGCTCTGTGTATATCCCTGATATCCCGTCTATTACACACCGCTCTGTGTATATCCCTGACCTCCCCTCTATTACACACCGCACTGCGTACTCTATCTCTGACCTCCCCTCTATTACACACCGCTCTGTGTATATCCCTGACCTCCCCTCTATTACACACCGCTCTGTGTACTCTATCCCTGACCTCCCCTCTATTACACACCACTCTGTGTACTCTATACCTGACCTCCCTTCTATTACACACCACTCTGTGTACTCTACCCCTGACCTCCCCTCTCTATTACACACCAATCTCTGTACTCTATCCCTGACCTCCCCTCTCTATTACACACCGCTATGTGTACTCTATCCCTGACCTCCACTATATTACACACTGCTCTGTGTACTCTGTCCCTAACCTCCCCTCTCTATTACACACCGCTGTGTACTCTATCCCTGACCACCCCTCTATTACACACGGCTCTGTGCACTCTATCGCTGACCTCCCCTCTCTATTACACACTGCTCACTACACTCTATCCCTGACCTCCCCTCTATTACACACCACTCTATATACTCTATTGCTGACCTCCCCTCTATTACACACTGCTCTGTGTACTCTATCCCTGACCTACCCTCTCTATTACACACCATTCTGTGTACTCTATCTCTGACCTCCCCACTATTACACACCACTCTATATACTCTATCCCTGACCTCCTCTCTATTACAAACCGCTCTGTGTACTCTATCCCTGACCTCCCCTCTATTACACACCGCTCTGTGTACTCTATCGCTGACCTCCCCTCTATTACACACTGCTCTGTGTACTCTGTCCCTGACCTCCCCACTATTACACACCGCTCTGTGTATGCTATCCCTGACCTCCCCTCTCTATTACACACCGCTCTGTGTACTCTAACCCTGACCTCCCCTCTCTATTACACACCGTTCTGTGTACTCTATCCCTGCCCTCCCCTCTATTACACACCGCTCTGTGTAGTCTATCCCTGACCTCCCCACTATTACACACCGCTCTGTGTACGCTATCCCTGACCTCCCCTCTCTATTACACACCGCTCTGTGCACTCTATCCCTGACCTCCCCTCTCTATTACACACCACTCTGTGTACTCTATCCCAGACATCCGTTCTATTACACAAGACTCTGTGTACTCTATCGCTGACCTCCCCTCTCTATTACACACCGCTCACTACACTCTATCCCTGACCACCCCTCTATTACAGACCGCTCTGTGCACTCTATCGCTGACCTCCCCCTCTATTACACACCGCTCACTACACTCTATCCCTGACCTCCCCTCTATTACACACCACTCTATATACTCTATCCCTGACCTCCTCTCTATTCCAAACCGCCCAGTGTACTCAATCCCTGACCTCCCCTCTATTACACACCGCTCTGTGTACTCTACCGCTGACCTCCCCTCTATTACACACTGCTCTGTGTACTCTGTCCCTGACCTCCCCACTATTGCACACCGCTCTGTGTACGCCATCCCTGACCTCCCCTCTCTATTACAGACCGCTCTGTGCACTCTATCCTTGACCTCCCCTCTCTATTACACACCGCTCTGTGTACTCTATCCCTGACCTCCCCTCTATTACACACCGCTCTGTGTACTCTATCCCTGACCACCCCTCTCTATTACACACCGCTCTGTGTACTCTATCCCTGACCACCCCTCTATTACACACCGCTCTGTGCACTCTATCGCTGACCTCCCCTCTCTATTACACACCGCTCACTACACTCTATCCCTGACCTACCCTCTCTATTACATACCACTCTGTGTACTCTATCTCTGACCTCCCCTCTATTACACACCACTCTATATACTCCATCCCTGACCTCCTCTCTATTACAAACCGCTCTGTGTACTCAATCCCTGACCTCCCCTCTATTACACACTGCTCTGTGTACTCTATTGCTGACATCCCCTCTATTACACACTGCTCTGTGTACTCTGTCCCTGACCTCCCCACTATTACACACCGCTCTGTGTACGCTATCCCTGACCTCCCCTCTCTATTACAGACCGCTCTGTGCACTCTATCGCTGACCTCCCCTCTCTATTACACACCGCTCACTACACTCTATCCCTGACGTACCCTCTCTATTACACACTGCTCTCTGCACGCTATCCCTGACCTCCCCTCTCTATTACACAACTCTCTGTGTACTCTATCCCTGAGCTCCCCTCTATTACACACCGCTCTGTGTATTCTATCCCTGATCTCCCCTCTCTATTACACACCGCTCTGTGTACTCTATCCCTGACCTCCCCTCTATTACACTCCGCTCTGTGTACTCTATCCCTGACCTCACCTCTGTCCAACACCACTCGGTGTACTCTATCCCTGACCTGACCCCCCCTCTATTACACACCGCTCTGTGTACTCTATCCCTGACCTCCCCACTCTGTTACACACCACTCTGTGTACTCTATCCCTGACCTCCTCTCTATTACACACCGCTCTGTGTACTCTATCCCTGACCTCCACTCTATTACACACCACTCTGTGTACTCTATCTCTGACCTCCCCTCTATTACACACCACTCTATATACTCTATCCCTGACATCCTCTCTATTACAAACCGCTCTGTGTACTCTATCCCTGACCTCCCCTCTATTACACACCGCTCTGTGTACTCTATCGCTGACCTCCCCTCTATTACACACTGCTCTGTGTACTCTGTCCCTGACCTCCCCACTATTACACACCGCTCTGTGTGCGCTATCCCTGACCTCCCCTCTGTATTACACACCGCTCTGTGTACTCTATCCCTGACCTCCCCTCTCTATTACACACCGCTCTGTGTACTCTATCCCTGACCTCCCCTCTCTATTACACACCAATCTGTGTACTCTATCCCTGACCTCCTCTCTATTACACACCGCTCTGTGTACTCTATCCCTGACCTCCACTCTATTATACACTGCTCTGTGTACTCTGTCCCTGACCTCCCCTCTCTATTGCACGCCGCTCTGTGTACTCTATCCCTGACCTCCCCTCTCTATTACACTCCGCTCTGGGTACTCTATCCCTGACCATCCCTCTATTACACACCGCTCTGTGAACTCTATCGCTGACCTCCCCTCTGTATTACACACCGCTCACTACACTCTATCCCTGACCTACCCTCTCTATTACACACCACTCTATATACTCTATCCCTGACCTCCTCTCTATTACACACCGCTCTGTGTACTCTATCCCTGACCTCCCCGCTCTGTTACACACCACTCTGTGTACTCTATCCCTGACCTCCCCTCTATTACACACCACTCTGTGTACTCTATCCCTGACCTCCTCTCTATTACAAACCGCTCTGTGTAGTCTATCCCTGACCTCCCCACTATTACACACCGCTCTGTGTACGCTATCCCTGACCTCCCCCTCTATTACACACCGCTCACTACACTCTATCCCTGACCTCCCCTCTATTACACACCACTCTATATACTCTATCCCTGACCTCCTCTCTATTCCAAACCGCCCAGTGTACTCAATCCCTGACCTCCCCTCTATTACACACCGCTCTGTGTACTCTACCGCTGACCTCCCCTCTATTACACACTGCTCTGTGTACTCTGTCCCTGACCTCCCCACTATTGCACACCGCTCTGTTTACGCCATCCCTGACCTCCCCTCTCTATTACAGACCGCTCTGTGCACTCTATCCTTGACCTCCCCTCTCTATTACACACCGCTCTGTGTACTCTATCCCTGACCTCCCCTCTATTACACACCGCTCTGTGTACTCTATCCCTGACCACCCCTCTATTACACACCGCTCTGTGCACTCTATCGCTGACCTCCCCTCTCTATTACACACCGCTCACTACACTCTATCCCTGACCTACCCTCTCTATTACACACCACTCTGTGTACTCTATCTCTGACCTCCCCTCTATTACACACCACTCTATATACTCCATCCCTGACCTCCTCTCTATTACAAACCGCTCTGTGTACTCAATCCCTGACCTCCCCTCTATTACACACCGCTCTGTGTACTCTATTGCTGACATCCCCTCTATTACACACTGCTCTGTGTACTCTGTCCCTGACCTCCCCACTATTACACACCGCTCTGTGTACGCTATCCCTGACCTCCCCTCTCTATTACAGACCGCTCTGTGCACTCTATCGCTGACCTCCCCTCTCTATTACACACCGCTCACTACACTCTATCCCTGACCTACCCTCTCTATTACACACTGCTCTCTGCACGCTATCCCTGACCTCCCCTCTCTATTACACAACTCTCTGTGTACTCTATCCCTGAGCTCCCCTCTATTACACACCGCTCTGTGTATTCTATCCCTGATCTCCCCTCTCTATTACACACCGCTCTGTGTACTCTATCCCTGACCTCCCCTCTATTACACTCCGCTCTGTGTACTCTATCCCTGACCTCACCTCTGTCCAACACCACTCGGTGTACTCTATCCCTGACCTGACCCCCCCTCTATTACACACCGCTCTGTGTACTCTATCCCTGACCTCCCCACTCTGTTACACACCACTCTGTGTACTCTATCCCTGACCTCCTCTCTATTACACACCGCTCTGTGTACTCTATCCCTGACCTCCACTCTATTACACACCACTCTGTGTACTCTATCTCTGACCTCCCCTCTATTACACACCACTCTATATACTCTATCCCTGACATCCTCTCTATTACAAACCGCTCTGTGTACTCTATCCCTGACCTCCCCTCTATTACACACCGCTCTGTGTACTCTATCGCTGACCTCCCCTCTATTACACACTGCTCTGTGTACTCTGTCCCTGACCTCCCCACTATTACACACCGCTCTGTGTACGCTATCCCTGACCTCCCCTCTGTATTACACACCGCTCTGTGTACTCTATCCCTGACCTCCCCTCTCTATTACACACCGCTCTGTGTACTCTATCCCTGACCTCCCCTCTCTATTACACACCAATCTGTGTACTCTATCCCTGACCTCCTCTCTATTACACACCGCTCTGTGTACTCTATCCCTGACCTCCACTCTATTATACACTGCTCTGTGTACTCTGTCCCTGACCTCCCCTCTCTATTGCACGCCGCTCTGTGTACTCTATCCCTGACCTCCCCTCTCTATTACACTCCGCTCTGGGTACTCTATCCCTGACCATCCCTCTATTACACACCGCTCTGTGAACTCTATCGCTGACCTCCCCTCTGTATTACACACCGCTCACTACACTCTATCCCTGACCTACCCTCTCTATTACACACCACTCTATATACTCTATCCCTGACCTCCTCTCTATTACAAACCGCTCTGTGTACTCTATCCCTGACCTCCCCGCTCTGTTACACACCACTCTGTGTACTCTATCCCTGACCTCCCCTCTATTACACACCACTCTGTGTACTCTATCCCTGACCTCCTCTCTATTACAAACCGCTCTGTGTAGTCTATCCCTGACCTCCCCACTATTACACACCGCTCTGTGTACGCTATCCCTGACCTCCCCTCTCTATTACGCACCGCTCTGTGCACTCTATCCCTGACCTCCCCTCTCTATTACACACCACTCTGTGTACTCTATCCCAGACATCTGTTCTATTACACAAGACTCTGTGTACTCTATCGCTGACCTCCCCTCTCTATTACACACCGCTCACTACACTCTATCCCTGACCACCCCTCTATTACACACCGCTCTGTGCACTCTATCGCTGACCTCCCCCTCTATTACACACCGCTCACTACACTCTATCCCTGACCTCCCCTCTATTACACACCACTCTATATACTCTATCCCTGACCTCCTCTCTATTCCAAACCGCCCAGTGTACTCAATCCCTGACCTCCCCTCTATTACACACCGCTCTGTGTACTCTATCGCTGACCTCCCCTCTATTACACACTGCTCTGTGTACTCTGTCCCTGACCTCCCCACTATTACACACCGCTCTGTGTACGCCATCCCTGACCGCCCCTCTCTATTACAGACCGCTCTGTGCACTCTATCCTTGACCTCCCCTCTCTATTACACACCGCTCTGTGTACTCTATCCCTGACCACCCCTCTATTACACACCGCTCTGTGCACTCTATCGCTGACCTCCCCTCTCTATTACACACCGCTCACTACACTCTATCCCTGACCTACCCTCTCTATTACACACCACTCTGTGTACTCTATCTCTGACCTTCCCTCTATTACACACCACTCTATATACTCCATCCCTGACCTCCTCTCTATTACAAACCGCTCTGTGTACTCAATCCCTGACCTCCCCTCTATTACACACCGCTCTGTGTACTCTATTGCTGACATCCCCTCTATTACACACTGCTCTGTGTACTCTGACCCTGACCTCCCCACTATTACACACCGCTCTGTGTACGCTATCCCTGACCTCCCCTCTCTATTACAGACTGCTCTGCGCACTCTATCGCTGACCTCCCCTCTCTATTACACACCGCTCACTACACTCTATCCCTGACCTACCCTCTCTATTACACACTGCTCTCTGCACGCTATCCCTGACCTCCCCTCTCTATTACACAACTCTCTGTGTACTCTATCCCTGAGCTCCCCTCTATTACACACCGCTCTGTGTATTCTATCCCTGATCTCCCCTCTCTATTACACACCGCTCTGTGTACTCTATCCCTGACCTCCCCTCTATTACACTCCGCTCTGTGTACTCTATCCCTGACCTCACCTCTGTCCAACACCACTCTGTGTACTCTATCCCTGACCTGACCCCCCCTCTATTACACACCGCTCTGTGTACTCTATCCCTGACCTCCCCACTCTGTTACACACCACTCTGTGTACGCTATCCCTGACCTCCCCTCTCTATTACAGACCGCTCTGTGCACTCTATCGCTGACCTCCCCTCTCTATTACACACCGCTCACTACACTCTATCCCTGACCTACCCTCTCTATTACACACTGCTCTCTGCACGCTATCCCTGACCTCCCCTCTCTATTACACAACTCTCTGTGTACTCTATCCCTGAGCTCCCCTCTATTACACACCGCTCTGTGTATTCTATCCCTGATCTCCCCTCTCTATTACACACCGCTCTGTGTACTCTATCCCTGACCTCCCCTCTATTACACTCCGCTCTGTGTACTCTATCCCTGACCTCACCTCTGTCCAACACCACTCTGTGTACTCTATCCCTGACCTGACCCCCCCTCTATTACACACCGCTCTGTGTACTCTATCCCTGACCTCCCCACTCTGTTACACACCACTCTGTGTACTCTATCCCTGACCTCCTCTCTATTACACACCGCTCTGTGTACTCTATCCCTGACCTCCACTCTATTACACACCACTCTGTGTACTCTATCTCTGACCTCCCCTCTATTACACACCACTCTATATACTCTATCCCTGACCTCCTCTCTATTACAAACCGCTCTGTGTACTCTATCCCTGACCTCCCC